>NC_039366.1:95060596-95289159 GCF_003573695.1 Papaver somniferum | reverse complement strand
TTTTTTTTTTTTGACCTTGGTAACTCTGATATGAGTTTCATTTCTAGCTTACCCCAATTTGTTTGGGAATAGGCTTGGCTATTATTGTTGTTCCGTCTACCCTTGTTAATGATTTATAGTGATTATATACAAGAGTACTACCAACTTTTTTCTTCATCTAATCAGAAACTCTAAGTTGTGATATATCTCCTTAAGAATAGAAGAAAAAAGATAAATCACAAATTTACAACTTGCGAGTAAAATTATAACTATCGGAATAATGTAGAAATATAAAAATAATTGACATAAAGATTTGTTAACTAGGACACCGCTAATAGTACAAAAACCTCGAGACCTAAAGAGATAGAGAGAAGCATTAACCATATTAAGCAATTACAACTCGCCTATTATGAAATTTTGAACTATTGAGTGAAACTGAGACGTACAAACTATACTGTCATCAGAAACAACAATAATTTTTAGGCCTTCAACTTATTAAGTTGAGGAACACAAATTTCTTAAATGTAGTCTACTAGTGGCAAAGAGTTAATTACTTGGTTGTTGCCCTACCAGTATCTCACTTCACACTTGGTAGTATTTTTCAACTTTTGTGGAGAACACAAGGTTGGAATCTTAACTGGTGATTCTTAAGAAAATTTCTCTAAAAAATTCAGGTTTCTTGAATCTGTCTTGAAAGGAATCTATCAATTTTCTTAATATTCATTATCAACCAAGCTTCCGGGATTTATTTTATTGTAAAACTAGGTCAACATCACAATAACGTAAAATATCTTAGTTCAATAGTTGAGCTCATTAATTTTCGGTTTTCAAGTCAAGCAGTATAACCAGACAACGACTTGTGATTACTCGCAAAATGACTTGTCACATCGATATCCGATAATAAAACTACCCTTAGTTTCCATACAAGCATACAAATGAATATGAATAACTTTCTTGACAGTTCTTGAGTGGCCTTATAGTAGAAGAGAAGATCTTCAACTACGTAGAAGATATAATAACATATGTCTAAAGAAAGTTACAACTAGCACTACTTAAGTAGAGATACTTTCACTGTTTTTTGATCCCAAAGAAGACAAAGTCACAACTTGATTTTGAAGGTTCAAATAGGAATATGTGAACCCTCTATGTAAATTGAAGACACATATATACTCGTGTGGTATGATAAGTTTGTAATATTGCAAATAATCTTTATTTATAGTGATCGCCCAAGGCTCTTAGATTTGATTTAAAGCTAACTTTTCTTATGATTTAAACTAAGTAATTTCAAAAAAAATACAAAATAATATTTGTGTATTGCTTTCATACTTTTTCGTTTCGCCATATATTTTAGGATTATACCGTTGTGGATAATTCCTTGATGCGATGGCAAAAATATTATTTCCAATATGGTACTCATAGAATCAAAGCATTTTTAATGTATAAGATTTCTTACTAGATTTACTACTGTTGATTGTGAGTTTTTGACAAGGACAAAACTTGTAAATTTGCGTCTGGCCCTGCATCAGAGATATATATCTGTGTGTTAGGGCTTAACCGGTTTAACCGTCGGCATTATAGAGAGGGAGAGAGAAATAAAGAGAGAGTATTTGAGTACCAGCAGTGTACTCTCTTTTATCATATTGGTTAGACATCTTCTAGACGGATTGACCGCCAGTGTAGAGCAATATTGTCCTCATGTTTCCACTGATGCTGGTGACGACTACCCTTCAAATGGTCGATCGCTAGTATAGAGTAATATTGTCCCCATGTTGCCACTGATGTTGGTGACGACTACCCTTCAGATGGTCTCTGCATGTACAAAAATATATATGATACTAAAGGCGTGGTATTTAATATAAAGTCGTATCGAACACCCTCTCAAGTCGCAAGCTCCCATGGCCAAGTTCCATGAGCATGTCATACTGGCACTTTCATATTCAAATTATTGCCTTAATAACATCATGTTATAAATTTGGGCACGACATGCCGCCACAATTTAAGATCTAAACTAAGTTGACTTTAGTACATTTAATCTAGCGACTCTTAATTGAGTTTTGATACTAAGATATGACAACCAAACTTGACATACCAACGCTTGGCGGGTTCAACCGAACAATACTCTAACATGCAATTATATTTCAACTTCACACCTTTAGGCTTTATCAATAAGCTCTTCATAGCACCAGTGTTAACGTTTTTAGTACTATAATAATTAACAACGTTGCCATTAAAACCACTCTAATCGTAATAGATTTATTTCTCCACTATCTTCTTTTTGATAGTGTATATTAATTCAATTAGTTATACTATTAAAATTCGAATTAAAAGAAACTTAGTTTATAATTCACAATTTTGATTCTAATATTGAGTAATAAATTCTAAAATAAAAAGATTATGTCTAGAATTATGTCACTTTTGCTTTGCATCTTATGTTGTTATCCACTTATGGAGAACGGAAAATTCTTAGGTTAAAAAACTAAACCACTATCGAGAATTTATGGAAATATAAGAGAAGTCTTTGTTTCACCCATCTTAATCTTGGTCGATCTCATTTGACCTAAAGTCATCTTTCCCCAATCGGTTTTAGCTTTCCCTATAACAAAAATCTTGAATATATCTTAAAATATTAGTTGATATATAGTTCTAAATTTCTTTAGTTGTATTTTTATTAATTATCTTGGCGAATATAAATAAAACAATTGTTATTTTAAAATAATATAAATAATCCCCCCATTTTAATGAGCGCAAGGACAGATGGACACTCTTACCCAATTTGAAACGCGGAGTTAAATTGGGTCGTTGGATATGCTAATTTTAAAATGAAACCGTCAGATCTCAGAGAAAGAAAAATTTGTGTGAACTATTGATCACACACGTTGGATTGCCTGACTTTTAACGTCTTGAATCCATGTAGGTCGTCGATGTGTTACCAGTTACCACACAGGTTACCGAGTTATTATAGTTCTTCTCACCATCATCTTCATTTGCCTCCTGTAACATTAACGAAACAATGTAATAATTTTCAATCACCAAACAAATTTTGATGGGTTTCACATATACAAACTCAAAATTGATCAAATACCCAACGTAATAAATTTCGTTGTTGTCATGGGATTTAACAGGTAAGATACAAATTTTAATGGGTTTCAAAATAAAAACTTAGAATTAATCAAAACTCAACCTCGAAAATTTGGATATTTACAGGTAAGAAAGGAAAACATAAATGGTGGTGATTTTGCGACTTAAAATTTTATAAAGAAACATTACAAAGGGGAAAAACAGAGATCAAAGGGAGAAATGAGAGAGGAAGAATTCAAAGTTTGGCGAGAAAATGCCAAGTAGTTTCAATATTTCAATTTATGTGTAGTTTAAAACCTACCCGGGTTAACAAGAGTGCGGACTGCAGAGTAAACACCTTTGCTATCTAAGCCACGTAGGAAGCAGTAAGTATCCTAGATTTTGACAAGTAAAATATAAATGCAATGTTATTTCAAAACACAAACGACTTCATTCCATTCAATCTTTTTTAGCTAATGAGCATATTCAATCAAGCCATGTAGCCCACATAACACAAGCAACAATGAGTGACCAAAAATTCTTTATTTATCAGAAGATTATTTGCTCCACGGTGTATGAACGGATGTTCGGTAACATCCAAAGCATGTGCACTCAACTTTATAATTAAAATAAGTATAAAAATGAAGTCAAAAAACGAATTATTCATTTTGGTGTGGTGTACAAGAGGTGTGTCGTTGAAAAACTCAAACAAGTATCCAAAAACGCTAATAGGGTTTTCATTTAACGCAATTCAGAATTATACTATCTGATAGATTGAGTATTTTTTAATTGGTGCTTAGCGTCAATCAGATTGTCTTTCAAACTTGGATTGCAAGAGCTCGCGGAAGAAATATTAGAATTTGCATTGGTAAAACCTGTGCAAGACCATTTAAAGTCGAGTTCGGTATTGCTATAAGTTTCTAAAAAAGCGTTTCTTTATTGTGCTATGTTGTGCCTTGTTATGGTATGCTCTATAAATAAATTAGTTAAACATTTAGTAAAACATAACATGCAAAGTGTTACAGAAATACTGAACTGTAAATTTGTTTTAAAAATTACATGTTGAAGTGTTGATGATGCGGCAAATGAAAAATATAAATGTTTTGAAAATTATATAAATTAAATGGTATCCAACAAAGAAAATATTTAAGAATCATTTAAGTAAATAAATATATTATTTACTTATTATTATTTTTTTTCATAATTTTTAAATACTTTAGTTTCTACCTTAAATAATATTGTTATTATTTTATACAAACAAAGAAACAATAAGCATAAATAATAAAAATGATAAACATAAACAAATAATCATAGATTAATCTTGTCTTTTTAATATAATAACAAGGCTAAGATATAAAATCAATTTAAAATGAATTGAATCCATAGCTTCTGTTTTCTTTGCTTTTAAAAGTTATCCTGTGTAGCTTTTAAAAATTGACTTAAAATGGAAATGCTTTTAGAGAAGATTCATAACTTTTGTTATCGCTCCTAACATATCTCGATATTTTTTATGTTTGATGTATATTATTAACTTTCTGCTTAGCATTCTTTTTTACACAACCATCAATCCATGGTGGTGGTCGATTTTATATGAGTTCAATTGAAGGTTTCTGGTATGATATTTATCCATACATTAGTTTGTTTTCTTAAATATGTTTTAATTTTGTATATATATATTTTTTAGTAATTATTTTTTTGTTATCTCTTGAAGCTACGTTTGACCGTTGCAGATTTTTTTTTGGTGTCACGGATTAAAGAATCCATGATCAATAAGATCACAATTATGAAACTACTTGTATTCATCTTCCACCGCCTTCCCAAAGTTTATCATCTTTGGTATTGATAAACAGAATCCAGAAGAGCTATTGGTGGCATCTTGGCCTTCCTAGTAGAGGCTTGTCGGTACATCGTTATCATCCAACATGTAGTAGAGGCTTGTCGGTACATCATTATCATCCAACATGTATGATCGTTTGTTACAACACAATATCGGAATATCAATAAAACCGATCTTGTTGGTATATGATGAGGTGGTTTTTATTTTTTGTTATTGTATACAAATATATTGCAACGTGATATCTTCTTACATCTAATTTTGTATGGCATTTTTTTTCCGCACATTAACATTTGTATGTTTATTAATATATAAGAATTAAAAAACAAACATTTAGAAAAAACTCGATAATGTATTATCTTAATATGTTATTATGTGTATTAAATTTAATTTCCTACAAAAAAAAAGTGATATATGTGATACCTCGAGTTTAGGATGATTTGAGATTAGTATGAACCTCCCTTTAATTTTGTGTTAACTAGACTAATAATTTGTTAAGCGTTTTATCTCAAAGAAACTGTGATAACAATAATAAAAATTTTAGGTTTTCCCTATTTCCCATCCCCACTTTCTCTTGTTTCCCGTGCACATACCATCCCATCCCAAATAATCCTATGTACCATCCACACAAATTTTTATATATCCTAATTACCATCTCTTTGACTTTTTATTTGCACCCGATAATAATAACACCCTACAACTAAACAAAAACCAAAACTCAATTTCCATCATGATTGGTAAAGGTTGATGCCACAATTACTAAAGACGGATACCAATCCAGGATCCAACGGTCAAAATTATTTTGTCTCATATGATTTGGTACCCGACCCGCTAATAACGGTACCCGTCTTTGGCAATCGTGAATTTCCATCTCTATCACCATCCGTTACATCTTCGTCCGCACCTCCATAAAAATCAAAACCGATAAAGTTAGGGGGAATTGGAACAAAATGCTCCGTCCCACAAAAGCCACCAATGGCATCCAGGGGACTTTGTGAGAAGCTATGCAAGTTCATGATCAAGAGAATACCAAATTAAAATTATGCAATTTGGATTCATTGACTTTTAGGGATCTGTACACCTCCATAATCAAGTAAATTCATAAAAGGATATCATTTATAAACATCTAGGTTCCAGAGAAATGGTTAAATAAAACTATCTATGCCGTTATGGTTATGTAATTTTTGGATTGTACGTAATTAAGATTGTAATGAATAGATGTATTATCATTAGAAATCTAGGGTTTGTTAGTCGTGGTTTCTTAGTCTATTTTATTTTTTTTTGATCGCAAAGGAAGAAGAAGACAAATTAAAACATTAGTCATAGTCAAACTTAATTTGACTTTTTTAGATGGTAAATAAGAAAAAGCAAAATTAAAAAGTGAAATGATTTTAATAATTGTGAGAGGGATAGAAAATAGGAAAAGTGGGAATGGGAAATAGGGAAAATAAAATTTTATTATAATTTGTAATTCCTTCATTCTTACATTTTAACTTCGTTACCATTCAAAAGTAAAGAATCATGTCCATTGACGAAAAAATCTATAAGTTTGTTACACATCCAAATAACCCGCTAATGACAAGGTTTGATTAGTGCATGCTTAAAAGTATGTGAATGTTTCTGATTTGAAAAGTAAATCCCAAAAATTATGATATTATAGTTGTATCTCATTCCAACAAACCGGTTGCTGGAGGCACATGACTGTTGCTAAAATGTTGAAATTGATAAGACTCGGAAATTGAAATAAAACATTTTGACACGGAGTAGTTCTTATGAAATAATAGGAATAATTGTTCTGTAAATACCAGAATTAAATGGACCAAATACTAATTAAAACATAATGTTTATGAGTTCTTCTTATAAACCAAATGTTATACACTTAGTGACAGAAATATAAAGTCGATGAGTTCTACTTATAATATCCTAATGCACTTTTAATTAAATGGTTGGATTTCGAACCGTTATTATGAGATTGGTACTCAGTTCTTCAAAACCAGTGGTGAAGTTCACCGTACTATCAGTAGGAATCCACTTAGTTTCTTTCGGATCTTGAAAATTGAAAGCAAATAGGCAAGACTCCTTTAGAGATCCAGTAGAACTGTCAGACTCATAATCAGACATGACTTTTGAGACAATTTTCTTCTTCCTTTCATTATTGATTCCTTGACACTCCTTAACTCTTCGAGCTTCCTCCTTATTTGTCTTTGTAATACTGGGAGTTATCAGAGGCATGTTCAAAGATTTAGATAATGATCTATCAGGGTTTCTCAATACATATAAGAGGGAATTTCCTTAGGTTAATAAGAAAATAATTTTTGGACCGGAAATACTAAAGAGATTTCCATATAACAAAATATACAAGGTATATTTTTATTTTCGTAAGATATTGTCCGAAATCCTCAATCTAGGAAGAGAATATTATTCATATGGTAACATTTAAAATCCGAAAATTTGAATAAACCCTAATTACCGAAAACCTGTGTTGACATGAACCTTTTTTTAGACAATATGGATTTGCACTTACCATTTTTTTTCATGAACTTTCTGATATTTACAAACACAATACATGTACTCTCGTTTCATGTGCTTCCTCATCCTGAATAATATGAGCACAAATCTGGATGAGGGTGCACTAACTCCACACAACTAATTTGTATTTGAGTAAGCCTTTTCATGCTTACAACGAGTATCAAAGCCATTTTTCATGTTTCTCTTTGGAGATATCTTCCCAAAATATTTTCTCCCAAGAATTTGATCTTTTCTTGTAATGGTGCAAGTAGGATCATGAAGATAAATTAGATTGATGTGAGAATTTTCAGGGATAGAAAAATCACTCTTAATTCTGTTGATGAGATTTTCCTACGATCTTATCATTCCAAGGATTTCCTTATCATATACATTAGTTTGATGATCAAAAACAATAGTAGGATTTTTCCGAACCCACTTCTGATTAACTTTCTTGGCAGAAATTGTCCTTTTCCCTTTCTTCTGAAAATTTTCAGCAGGTACAATTCCTTCATGTGAACCGAAACTGTCTCGACATGAATGAGGTGTAACCTTTTACCATAAGTGATCATCAACTCTATGGATTAAGTAATTTGAGTTGATATTATCAATTTGGGGCATGCTTTGTCTTTCTACTGAGGAATGATATTTCAGTATTTTAATACGAGATACTTCTTTTAACACTTTTACAATAGTATTTTGAAGAAGTAGAAATTTATTGTCAAGTAACTGAAAGTTATATTCCTTATGATCTTTTGCGCAGATCCGGTTCAAAGTTCCCTTTGAATTAGATTTCGTCTGATCATTAGTAGTAGTAGTCGAAGAAGGCTTTCCATTCTCTTTTGACTCGATGTTACTAGGCAAATTACCTTCATCATGATATACTTGAGTATTCACAATCTTGCAATACGTTAACTGAATCAACGATGGGATTCAAGTCTTATAGGTTGGATCGCACCAAACACAAATTGTTAGATCTTTTCGTGTTTGCCTGCTTTGACACCAATTGAAATGACGAGGGTATCCAAGTATACCAAATCTTTTTGTTTCAACTTATAAGTTTGATACATTGAGTGGTCTTCTAAAGACAAAGTCGAGACAATCCAATTTCAAGATATTCACTTGATAATAGTTACGATCCAAAACCGATTTACTATAGGATCAATATCAAGTGATTAGGATTGACGTACAAGTGTACTTAATTTTAATTATAATATCAAAACCAGTTAGGATTGACGTACAAGTGTATTTAATTTTAATCACCGGTTTTTGTCAATATCAAGCATTTCGATAAAAACTATTTTACTCTCTAAGGTAAATCTAGTTTCCTTTTCTTCCAAAAACTAGTATCCTTGTCTGAAATATTAAGAGATTGATTTATTATATAAATACTTAACAGTAAACAATGACGTTAGTAGTTAGTTAAGAACCATTTATGTCTACCAATATCTAAGCGTATCATGATCAGTAAATCAGATACAAATGTGAACTGGTTGTTTCTAACAACATATGAATGCTCTAGAGAATCCCTTAGATCAAGGATCAAATTGTCTGTCCATAAATGGATTGACCGACCATCTCCCAGTTCCCAACAAGTGTATTTTTGAATATCAGAAATCCCCTGTAAAATATACATCTAAATCCAAGTATTATTAGATTTTTTAGAGACGTTAAAATATTTAGATTTTAGAATTTTGACCCACTAAGTCTTTGGTTCAGAAACCGTTCTCCAAGCTATCCTATCTATCATGGTATAGATGGTGAAGGGCAAAATTGTCATTTCAAGACAAAAGGAAAAATGATAATTCCATAAGTGAATCATTATTATGAGTCAACAACCGTCTTCTAGGTTAAGCAAACACCAAAATGAGAGAGGGTTGGACGTAAAAAGCGCTTTGCAGACAAGTTCAATCCTCATCGCCGAAAGACAAACTCAGCCTCATAAGACAAAACTCAACTCCCACGGGAGAGATTCAGCCCTTGGTCCTCAAGGTATTAATAGCCACGGTTTATAGTATACATCCCCGCAAGACACTGTTGTTCTTGATACTGTGACTCCTAGCATACATCCTCGACGAGATACTGCTGGTCACGTAGGTTCTGTAGAGCGTAAGACGTCCCCAGTGGACTTATGAACAAGAAAATCCATGATTTCAGCATGTCTTCGCAAGACGCAACTGGTTGTGATGCCATGTTTCCTAGTATACATCACCGACGAGATACTGTTGGTCATGTAGGCTCTGTAGAAGCGTAAAAACTTCCTCGACGGACTTATGACCCATATCGGAGACATACATGTCTCCAATAAGCACAACTCACCCTATTTGAGATTAAGGACTGAATCCTAGTACATCATCACGAGATACACTAGTCAGGTATACTCTTGGCTCTAATTCGACTAACTGAGACTTCCGAATAATTCTAGGACATCCCCGCGAGATACGCTGGTTATTCTACCTTTGGGCCCTTTCGACAGACTCCTAAAAATCCTTTCGAGATACACTGGCCATTTCGGCCCCATAATACAAACACAATTGACTTCTACCACATCTCTGCAAAATACACTGGTCAAATACGAGTGAGACAAAGTATCGCAGAGACATTATTAGGCGTGCAAGCCTTCCTGTCTCTCAATGAACATTTCCCAGATGACTTATGAGAGACTAAGTCGCGCGAGCCAAATCTTAAACGACCTCATTCGCGTTAGACAAGTATCAGACGGCCTCAGTCGCGTCGTCCAAATCTCATACAGCCTCAGTCGCGTCATCCAAACCACAGATGGCCTCATCCAAGCTGAGCCAGCTTGTATGAAGAGTCTTATACAAGCATAAAACTTAGGCACAAGCCTCACTTAGGGCTCAGGCCTTTTTCCCATTGTCTCAAACACACTCACAGCTTGTAAATTGGGCTTGAACTGTTCATGCCTGTCCAAAAACGTGGATAAGCTCCCTTGAGCTCCGCATGCTCAATAAAGGGACCCACAAGCAATAATACAGTCTCCACATGACATATGCGACCGGCCATGGAGAGAGGGAGCTCAACCTCATCTCGTCTCACACTCTACACACGATTTCTAAGGCATTCCATGCCTTTTCATATGACTCATCCTAGTCATTCTCACAAATCATGGAATATCTCTCTATCTTGACCAACTCGGCTATATAGAATATTTCTGTCTCTCAACACATCATAACAAAGGCAATCCCAACTTCACACGTGACACATGCGACCGGCCATGGAGAGAGGAAGCTCAACCTCATCTCGTCTCACACTCTACACACGATTTCTGAGGCATTCCATGTCTTTTCACATGACTCATCCTAGTCATTCTCACAAATCAGGAAATATCTCTCTATCTTAGCCAACTCGGCTATATAGAATATTTTTATCTCTCAACACATCATCGCAAAGGCAGACTCAATTTCACACAAATGGGGGGATATCAATTAAGGTTTTGGTTTGGCGGTCTACGACACATGTGAGAAATACTCACCGCGGAAGAGAGTAAAGACGGTGGGATAAAGAGATAAACTCATCCTAGTTTATATCTATTTATTCCCGAAGAGACGAGAACGTGCCCCGCAAGGCAAGAAACCCTTATCTTCAATGACCTGAGATTACAGAATTAAGCTATAAATAGGCTATTTATTTGTCCAAGCTAATACACAACTTTATCTTTATTTGCTTCCCTCCATGAGACCGTCCCGGAGCCTCATTTCCTGTAACCGAAGCAGTCTTTGAACGACCACTGTGCGTGGTTTAGGCGAGACTGTTCATGCTCAACCTCACGTAACTCATTTGTAGAAACCCCAAAATCTCACTTTTAGATTCCCACTGATTTTAGGTAACTACACATAACTCTGTTCGTTTTATCTATTTTTTTTTAAATCCCAACCGTCCTTCCTCCACTGCCAAACAAAGAGAGATCCAAGATTTAATATTAAAACCCTTAGAGCTAGAGTCTTTGCCTCACCAAAAATCTCGCTGAATGGCTTATTTATTCGAGATGTGGAGAATCCGAATTTAAATCATAAGGAGGATATATCCCAATTATATGATGGCAGACTTAACGTCATTACTCAGTGAATTCGAAAGCCAACTCTTTATGAGATCATTACTAAAATGAGAGGGTACCAAGTACACCGTAAATTTCTTTATGGGATCTTGGATATTGATTCTTGGACAATCCCAAAAATCAACATCCAAGATCAATCTAGCCATATCCAAATATTCATATCGGAATTCTGCCAAGTACGAGACTTATTATCTATCTTTCAAGATACGAATTCTACAAGAAACGAGTCTCGTAATCGATCTTAATTATATGCACGTATATAACAGAACTGAATGCATACTACTTTTGTAAATATTATTATAAAGATAAACAACATAATACGAAAAAGAAAAAACGCAAGACAACAGAAGTTTTGTTAACGAGGAAGCCGCAATATCAGAAAAACCCGGGACCACATCCATATTTGAACACCAAACTGTATTAAGCCGCTACAAATAATAGCCCACTATCAAACTTCGAACTTGAATATAGTTGAGACATAATCCACACTCCAAGCGATTTAGTTATAGTCGCGTTCATTGCGTCTCTTGAATCTCGCAAGGCTCGACGCAATTGATTCCCTTAGCTGACGTCCTTTACATCCTAGGAGTTTCTTCAAACTAAATGAACACTTCTGATACCAATATGCCTCTAACATATAAGCATATTTGATTTCCTTTTAGATCAAAGATCAAGGTTTGAAAATATGTTTGCAATAGTCAAAGCTATCAAACCTCACAAATCTGGAACACTTATACTCAGTTAGCTGATAATTCTAGATTCTCAACCACATCTCAATAACAATCTTTAACTTATCAAGTAAGAATAGTTCCCATATATTTATCTTGAGGAGTCACAAAGTCTGAGACGAAGAGAACTTTGCGATTGCTATCTATCTTGCATGAAAGAAATTACGAGAACCTCAATAACAGAAAAGCAAGATAGGGACATACGAATTATCAAGGTAAATATAGTCGGACATGGCTTCACGAATCCTCAAAGCAAAGTCTTTTAGTCATAGACCTAATCATGTTTTTTAGAGTAAAAATAGGTCAAAATAGGACGACTCCAGCAATCAACTAGGACACAAAGTGTCCGAAATTGAATTTCCCAGTTGAAAAAGCATCTTTATTTATGGATGTTAGAGACTGAGGGTTGCTTAGAATTCAAGATAATATAAATTGAGATTCAAGAAAATACTTTCTCTGTTTAGACGAAACTCTAACTAGGGTTTCAAGTAAGCATGCGATAAGTTAGTATTAAAATTACATAGAAGAATACACACAGTGGTCTAGTTACGGAACCGTGTATAATGACTGTTCTTTGGCAAATATGCTTTATGAACTATTAAGCAATATGACGTTCATTCAAACACTTAAGAATTTATTCATGATATACATATACAAGGTGTCTTAGTGATCAATGATGTCTTATAGGTGTTTATGAGATTCATAACAATATTAAACATATTTAAACAATAATTCTCCGAGCATCTGCTAAATATTCACTGGGATTGTTGGTGAAAAGGTTCATGAACCGCTAGGTAGTTCATGAATCCGAGAGCTACAGTTCATGAACCGGGTTCGCCAACTGATATGCGGCTCGTGAACTCAGATGATAACAGTTTGCGAACCGGGTTCGCCAACCTTCCTGTATTCCAGAAACTCAGATATCTAGGGTTTGCTAGATGGTTCACCAACCTACCCTGTGCCGAAATTACATAACTTCTGAATTTATCTCTTTGATGTTTTAAGCCTTCCCAAATGGTCTACAAAATTAATTCTTCAACAATAAATTGTTTCAAACTAATATTGTTAAGGACCCAACAACATCCAATGCTTGAATTATATTTCGAGATGTTTAGCAAGACAAGCTTGACTCGAAATTTCTTTTTTGGCAATAAATCTACTAGAAGTCAGAAGACATAGTCTCAAATAAATAAAATGGTAAAGCTTGTGAGTAAGTAGAATAATTAAGTTTTCACATACCTTGTTGACAAAGTTCTTCAAATGTCTTCATCGATCTTCAATCTTCGAGGGTGATGTTTGATACTCAACTACCAACTTTTATACCTAGATGAAACTTGACTTATTAGACTAGAAATCAAGATATAGTTTTGTTCATCTAACATTGACAAAAATCTTGAAATAACAAAACTTGTGGGGTTCAACCAAGCATTACTCTAACAGTTGTAGTGTTCTCATGCACAAAGAATGATTTTCTCAGCTTGTTTTGGAAGTGATCAATAAAACCTTGTTTGTCCTTCGCACTTTGAGACACTGTGGTTCCACACACCCAGGTGTTATAGTTGTTTGTTGTGTTTCCACAACAACTAACACACAAAATCGGAGAAATTTAGAGAAATCTGGTTCAAGACCAGCCTGAGAGAGAAGAAGAAGAAAACTAAACTATAATCTCATTTATTACTTAGGCATTGATAGACGCATTTATGTGTCTATTTTCATCTCTATTGTGTATATTGTTAGTACCCATTTTTGTACTTATTTCGGTATTTTATCTCTTTGTAAGTGTTTTTGGAGAAATAAGTTTTTGCGGCGAAATTGGCTAAAAAAGTGGTTTTTGCGCTCGTGGGAGAAAATTACTATACGGACTCTCACTTTGGATAAGGGGTAACCTAATTACTAAGAGGTGACCCATTTCCAGGCATCTGCTAAAGGGAGACCAGAATTGGATAGGGGGAGGTCATCTTCTCCGTTTGAAAACAAAATTGGCGGGAAATTATTGATGTTGAAGAACATATTTTTGATTTGGATTTTGGACGTGATCTTAAGAGATTCAATCAATAAACTCCATTGGGCTGGACTTTATTGGACTAAACAGGGATGGTATGTTTTATTTGATCGTCTAGAATGGGCTGGATAACTCGAGTTTGATTGAAACAGTGGAGTATTTATTCTCGGGATTTCTGTGAACTTGTTGGATCGAATTTGGGTGAGATTTAGTCGGAGTTTTACTCGGATTTGGTTTGGGACTGACCTGGAATGAAGAAACAGGGCTGGTAAGGCTTGTAGATGCGAGAAAAAAGGGAAAGAAACCGAGTTTAGGTAAGTTCAAGTGTTACGGGTATTTGCTGCTATATATGGAAGTTACGTGTGATTTGAGGGAAGAATATCTTCACTATCCGACTTTATCTTGTATTTGGAAGAGTTTACAACTAAATAGAAGACGCGTAAAGGGTTAAAGAATGGAGAAATCCCGTGGCTTGGCAAGAAAGAAAAGGGAGGTATTTTTGGAGATTTCGTGGAGATTAAACCAGACTGTGGTATATATAAGAGCTGCTGGGAGTTCATAGAGGGGAGTCGAGACTTTGGGGACCGAGCAGAGGTGTTAGGGTAGTTGCGGAGTAAAAACGAGAGCTGCAGAGACGAGTTCCATCAACAGCAGTCGAGAGGTAGAAGAAGAACATAACCGTCACCTTTTCTTTCGAACTGTAACAGTTTTGCAACAAAATTATTTCTATTAGGGTCTTCTCTGTAACACTCTTCTCTGTAACAGTGGGTTCTGTAAAAATTATAACTGTTACAAACCCGCTGCTTCATACCTCTTCTTCAATAAAACACCTTATTAAGCCATGATTAAATATTTTGAGCGTGTTCCTTCCATGACGAGCTAAACCCCAACACTGGGATGATGGAGGAAGCCCTATTTCGCAATTGCTTGGTAACTATTTTGATTCTTTATGACTTTTGCACTTGTTTTAATCGATTTATGATTTTTCTTGATTAGTTGTGATTTTGTTTGATGTCGCATGCTGGGTTTTAGGAACTTTTGATGTGTCATGCTTGTGATTTACATCTAATGCTTTATAAAATCTACTTTTGGCAAAGAAACGAGTCAACAAAAGAGCTAGAATTGTTATGAGTCATTATATGAACCAACTGAATGTGATTAGTGGTGAAATCCTAAGTCTCAATACCTCTCGATATTCGTGATAACCTTGTGAATATATTTTTAGTATTTTTATTCTTAGTTCTTAAATCAAATCTTCACAAGTCTGAGTTGAACGAATATTATTACCACTTTTTCTACAACAATTAAAATCACATCAGGCGTCTCAGGTGTTTTTCCTTACACATTTATTGGTTAAACCCTAACCGAAATCAACTAACTACAAACAGACACATATCACGATCGTAACGGTTAAGCAAATTGCTACCATTATTCCTACTAGAGCACCCCAGTGTAATTATTAACAACACATCCCATACAGAGTTAGGCAGACACATGAAAATACCCCACCGAGAGAATAATCCTTGTCCTCAAGGATTGAAGTTTGGAAAATGTGCAGAGATATGAGAAGCGTCCTCCCAAGTAGCTTCTTCAGATGACGTGTTAGACCAGTGGATCAAAAGCTGGTGGACTGAGTGAGTGCCTCTGGTGATGGTGCTCCTGTCCATAGCTGCAATGGGTGTCACTAGCACCTGGACTTCATGATCAACCAATGGAAGTGTTGGAGAAGGAATGTGAGTGGCTCCAATGCGCTACTTCAACTGTGAGACATGGAAAACAGGATGTATACGAGCCTCTGGTGGAAGCTGTAACTTGTAAGCAACTGACCCAATTTTATGGGTTATGGGAAAGGGTCCATAATATTTGGCTGACAGTTTAAAATTCTTTCTAAGAGAAACAGAAGTTTGTCTATAGGGTTGGAGTTTGAGGTATACCAGGTCGCCCACTACAAAAACTCTGTTAGATCTTTTCTGGTCAGCAACAAATTTCATGCGCTTTTGAGCCTTGGACAATGCCTCCTTGAGAAGATGCAACATTTCAGCTCTTTGTTTCAAGTACTTCTCAACTGATGCCACAGACGAAACACTGGAAGACGGAAAAGCCAAATGAGGTGCATCATACCCATATAGTGCCTTAAATGGAGACATTTTTAAGCTGGTGTGGAAGCTGGTGTTATACCACCACTCAACCAAATCTAGCCACTGCACCCACTGCTTTGGTTGATGGCCAGTCACGCATCTGAGATAGTTTTCAAGACATGCATTTACTCTCTCTGTCTGTCCATCAGTCTGAGGGTGGTAGGTTGTACCAAGATTGAGTTCAGAGCCTAGTTTCTTAAACAATTCTTGCCAAAAACAGCTTGTGAAGACCTTGTCCCTGTCTGAAACAATGGAAGCATGCAAACCATGTAATCTAAAGATATTGTGCAGGAATGCCTTTGCCACTGAAGAAGCAGTGTAAGGGTGTTGTAGTGGAATGAAATGGCTATTCTTGGTTAGCCTATCCACCACTACCAGGATGACATCTTTTCTTTCACTCTTGGGCAACCCTTCAATGAAGTCTAGGCTAATATGATGTCATGCTTGTTCAGGTAATGAAAGAGGTTGCATCAATCCGACAGGTAATGTATGTTCTCCTTTATGTCTTTGAGAAATATCACAAGTAGTGACTAGAGAAAAGACCTCTTGCTTCATTTTGGGCCAGAAAAAATGAGTTTTTGTTGTAATGTAAGTAGCTTGCATACCAGAGTGACCCCCAACAGCAGATGCATGAATGGAATGTAGGATTGTGTCTCTGGATTTGTTGTTGCTGCCAATATACAATCTGGATTTATATCTTATTACTTCATCCTGATAAGTATAATGTTGAATGGATGTAGGAGAGATAAGTAGCTGAGAGATGAGGTGTTGAGCTTTAGTGTTGTTTGTATAGCTGGAAATTACCTTCTGCATCCAAATTGGTTTATAAAGAGCCAAAGTGTTGACTGTAGCTTCATTGTGTGGTCTCCTTGAAAGTGCATCAACCATTTTGTTCTCAACTCCCTTTTTATATTGAATATCATAACCGAATCCAAGTATTTTCATTAACCATTTATGCTGTAAGCCAGTATGTATTTTCTGCTCTAAAAAGTATTTGATGCTCTCATTATCAGTTTTGATGGTAAAGTGGTGAACTTGCAAGTAGTGTCTCCACTTGGTAACAACTGAGCCCACATCCATTAGTTCCTTCTCATATGTGGATAAACCCATTGCTCTAGGGCCCAAGGGTTTGCTAAAAAAGCAATTGGCTTACCTTCTTGCATGAGAACAACTCCTAGCCCTGTAGCATAAGCATCTATTTCTAAGACAAATGGTTTTGAAAAATCTGGCAGAGCCAACACTGGAGTGGTAGTCATAGCATCTTTGAGTGTGTTGAAGGCCTGTGTAGCTGAGTCAGTCCATAGAAAAGAATCATTTTTCAATAACTCAGTAAGAGGTTTACTTATAAATCCATAATTTCTCACAAATTTTATGTAATATCCTGTGAGTCCCAAAAACCCTCTAAGTTCCTTGATGTTTGTTGGTGTAGGCCAAGTAGTCATTCCGGCAACTTTAGCAGGGTCAGCAGCCACTCCTTATGCAGTAATGATATGACCTAAGTACTCCAATTTAAACTGAGCAAAACAACATTTTGAGATTTTGGCATACAACTGATGTTGTCTCGGGAGCGAAAGAGTAATCTTTAAGTGTTGTGCATGAGTTTCCAAGTCATGGATATAGACTAAGATGTCATCAAAGAAAATCAAAATGAATTTCCTCAAATGGGGCTGAAAAATTTCATTCATCAAATCCTGAAAGGTTGCAGGAGCATTTGTAAGGCCAAATGGAATCACAATGAACTCATAATGTCCTTGATGAGTTTTGAAGGTTGTTTTGTATATATCTTTAAGTGTAACCCTGATTTCATGATAACCTGATCTTAAATCAGTTCTTGTAAAGACACAAGAACCATGTAATTCATCTAAGAGTTCATCAATGATTGGTATATGGAACTTACCTTTAATGGGGATGTTGTTGAGATTCCTGTAATCCACACAAAACCTCCAACTATTATCCTTATTCTTGACCAAGAGAAATGGAGAGGCAAAAGGACTATGGCTTGGCTGAATTACTCCAGTTTGTAATATTTCCTTCACTAAATGCTCAATAACAGATTTTTGCACTTAAGGACATTTATATGGTCTTTGGTTAATAGGTGTTGAATTTGGTTTGAGGGGAATGGAATGATCCAGTGATCTATGTGGTGGTAATTGAGTAGGTTCAGAAAAAACATCTTGAAAGTCTTTGAGAACATCATCAATAACGGAAGGAATAGGTGATGGGGGCTTAACTTCAGAGACAGAGAATAAATGGCCCACAATGCCATGTAAATTGTTGTTGAAAAATTGTTGTACTCCTTTGTTGCCCATCATCATTAAAGAAGGAGGTTTATGAGCTCCAACAAGTGTAATTTGCTCTCCATGATGTAAGAAGGATATACTCAATGTAGAAAAATTGAATATGATGTCACCTAAACCTCGCAGCCAATCTTCTCCAAGAACCACATCACAACCACCCAAAGCAAATAGTCTCAACTCCCCCTTGAACTGATAATCATGCATTGTCCATTGTAAGGATTTAAAAAGACCAGAGCTCACTGTATGTTCTCCATTTGCTACTGTAACTAGTAAGTTAGGAGTTGGAAGAATGCAACACCCCCAGAGATTTATCTAAATCTGAGTTGATGAAACTGTGTGTGCTACCAGTATCAATGAGAATAGAGATTTGTTGTTTGGTAATGAAGCCTGTAATTCGAATTGTATCTCTAATGAAATTACCTGTAAGAGCATTAAGGGAGATTTCCATATCACTTTCCACCGTTGGAATGTCATCAGTGTCAGTAACTGATAGACACTTTTTTGTGTCTAATTTGTCCTCAATGTTTCGTATTGTTAGTACTCGTTTTTGTCCTTATTATGGTGTTTTGTGTGTTTGTAGGTATTTTTTTGGAAATAAATATTGTTGGAAAATTCGGCTCGAAAAGTTGCTCGGAACACCCCCGGAGGACATTTGCTATACGGACCCCCATTTTTGCTAAGTGTCACCCACGGCTATGTGTAGTCCATATTCATCTTTAGCACCCCATCTGTGAAAGGCGCCCACGTTTTGGATTTGGGGCAGCCTCATCTTCATCATTTGAATTTCAGTTTTGGCGGGAAGACATGGCAGCAAGCTGAGAAATTTTGTTCGAGATTTTGGTGATGTTTTAGAGAGATTCAATGGCTGAAACTCTTTGGGATGACATGATTGGGCTTATCAGGCTTGGTAAAGGCCTTTGGTTCGATCCAAATTGGCTGGATATTCCGCGAGAAGCAAAACAGGGAGCACGTCATTGAATGGAGATATTCACGGGATTTGCATGAGTTGGAATGAGTTTGCATATGCTAGGATGACTCTAACAACCATATGGAGTGTGAAGGAGATAAATTTGGTAATTTGGCAGCTTCAGAACTCGTGGAGAAATCAAATATATAAATTATTTCCTAAACAAACAGTGAAGAATAATGCCGAGTAATGGAAGATTATATGAAGTTATGGCGAGATATTTTTGGTCATGTTGAGTACATATAGGGTGCTGGGAACTCAGAGAGGGGTGACGGATAGTTTGGGAGAATTACAGAGCACCAAAGAGTCGAGAAGATCAAATTGCAGAAACTCCATTTATGTTGCTGCAAAGCTAAAGAACACGAAGAACAGACTTACCAGGACAGTCGTTTTCCAACAGTGACAACGACACTTAGCCGTGGGTCGTATATATACAGTGACATCGACTGTTCTCATTTATCGTTCTCTGTAACAGCTGGTTTGTAACAGAAATAAGTGTTACAAACCCGATTTTTAATATTTTCTCTCCATTCCATCATTTGTACACCACCTTTGAGCAATAATAATGATTTTTGAGCGTGTTTCCAACATGATGAGCAACTAATTGTCTCACAACCAAGGCAATGAGGAAGCTATTTACGCATGAATAATTGGTAATTATTTATTTTCTCTAATTTATAATTTATGACTCACTCAGTCACTGCTTTTGCAGAGTTTTTAATTGTTTGCAAAATTTTCTTCATTAGTTGTGATTCAATTAGATAGGTTATGCTTTGTTTAGATAATATATGCTTAGGGGATACAATTAATTTTTGAGAATTTGCCTGATTATTTGTGAATTAAGAAATAAGAAACTTAAAAGATAATTAGAGTTTTGAATTATTTACCATAATTTATTCATGTGTAATAGTGGAATCAGTGTCTTGGTTGTTCCTAATATCTTGATATCACTTTATTTTGAGTTTGCTATATTTTTAGTTTAAAAATTAAATATAGAATCTTTTGCTTTCACAAGTCTTACGAACCTTTTTACTACAACATTATTGAGTCACATCAGTAACCTTTTCTGCTTGATCACTAGTTTTTGTTTCCTTTTATGTGGCTACCATCAAGAACAATTGTTGTTTTTTTGCAAAAATGTCATGGACGATAAACCTCATCACAATTAAAACACAACCCCTGAGATTTGCGTTTTTGCATTTGTTCAAGTGTTAGTCGACGAATGTGAAGTGGATTGGAATTAGGAGATTGAGGAGGAATGAATGGTAATGGGAGTAAGGATGGTAGGGTTGTAGGTTTTGGAGAAATATTCGAAGTGTTGGATGGTCTATTATTTTGGAAAAATTTATTTGAGCCTCTCATTGGCCTCTGTTGGGTATTGATGGTTTGCTCTTGCATCCCAGCAAGTGAAAATGCTTGCATTAGGGTAGTGGGATTGAACATACTGACAACATGCTTAATTTCTTCTTTTAAACCACCAATAAAGCTCATCACATAATAATGTTCAGTAAGCAGGAAATTGACGGAACAACAGAGCTTTGAGATTTTCGAATTTTTCAAAATATTCATCTATTGTAGTAATTTGAGATAACTTACTGAATATGCCCAAGATGTTGTAATTAGCAGGATTTTCGAATCTAATACAGGCGTGCTCAGCTAGTTCATACCATGAAGTAATAGATCTAGTTGTTTGGAGATTCGTTAACCATCTATCTGCCTTTCCGTCTAAGTGCATAGCCGCCATGGTAACCTTCTGATGCTCATCTCTGATGTTGTTGAGTAGGAAGTATCTGTCACATTTCTGAATCCAACCCTTTGGGTTCTCTCCATCAAACCCTGGGAAGTCTAATTTTGGCATTCGATAGATGTTGTTGGGTTCACGACCTCCATGATGAAAGTTAAACATCGCACCATTATGGTGAGAAAAGTTTGAGTGAAATGCTTCTGCTCATGTATCTCCATGTTCATCAGTTTTCTTGCCTGTAAAACTCTGCATATATTTGAAGAAATCATCTCGAGAGAGCATAGATTCCCTTATCTCTTTATTTTGCGCAGCGAGTTCGATCTTTTGTGAAGAGAGATCTTCAATTTCTTTACTGAATTTTTTTGAGAATTTATGAAGATCTTCATTCACCTCCTTGATGGTGGGATGATTAGCTCCATCCATGGTGAGGATAGAACGGCTCCGAGGCCAATTGTTGTGTTTTCACAACAACTAACACACAAAATCGGAGGAATTTAGAGAAATCTGGTTCAAAACCAGCCTGAGAGAGAGAAGAATAAAACTACACTATAATCTCATTCATTACTTATCCGTCTCAAGTGTTTTTCCTTGCACATTTATTGGTTCAACCTTAATCGAAATCAACTAACTACAAACAGACACATGTCACGATCGTAACGGTTAAGTAAACTGCTACCATTATTCCTACTAGAGCACCCCAGTGTAATTACTAACAACACACCCCATACAGAGTTAGGCAGACACGTGACATTGTCATGTGTTAATAATGGAGAAAAATAGACAACAACTATCATGGGAATGAATATAAAATGAATTCGTTGGAGCACGCGTAGTTATAACAGTGCTCATAGTTACACTGAAATAAGAAAAGTCCATGGTTAAAATGGTATACATGGTGAAGTTTTTAAGGATTGGACAAAATTCGATATAATGAAAAGAAGGATCGACAATGTAGCTCTTAGACTATCCACAATCATGAGACGGAGCAAAGAGCAAAAACCAGA
This sequence comes from Papaver somniferum, assembly GCF_003573695.1. NCBI lineage: Eukaryota > Viridiplantae > Streptophyta > Magnoliopsida > Ranunculales > Papaveraceae > Papaver > Papaver somniferum. The sequence continues at coordinate 95,266,829 of NC_039366.1, read as the reverse complement.
CAAATCCCCCCAAAAATTGATATTCTGGGTGGTCAATCACAACGACAGAGGAGAAAATACTCACCTGATATTGATGCACAAGTGTAATCCACACCTGATATTAAGCGTATTTGTAATCCACGTCCTACACTTGGGCGCACGTATAGTAATCACCTGATTTGGGCGTGCATAATACTCACGCCTAGTGTGGGACGCAGTTCAAATGTCCATTTGATATCTAGAAAAGGTTTAAAGTGCGTCCAGATGACAAACGCGGGTATTATCACCGCCTAATGGGGAGGGTATTATACCTATGCCGAATGACACGTGTTGTTTTAATTTACGTATGATTCGTAACCTTATATATAGATTTATTATACGATTTATTCTTTCATCAAACTTTTCGTTTAAATCCTACCTAAGCAAAACTTTGCAACAACAACAACTGATTTTCATTTGTTCATTCATTCATCAAACTCTACGAATCTCACCATCATCAACATCTGAACGTTCCGAATTCATTATTCAATCATTCTTCCTTTGGTTCTCATAAATGGTAACAACCAGAAAAAGTATTATGTATTTTGATTATCTTCACCATAGGTTTGGTATTATTACTTTCTATTTCATCATTACCTTTATCAAAAAAAGATGCCCATTATAATATACTTTGCTTATAAGTTCTCTTCAAAAGCGAAAGTTCGTTCATCTACACCTAGCAAAAAAAGTCATGCTATGATCAAGAATCGTGCAATAAAAGATTGCGCATCTCGTATCGAAAATGGTGGGCGCTGGATCTTGGGCTTGTCTCGAAGGCTTTATAACGACGCATGACATATGCGGACGTAATGTTTACGTCTGGAAATATATTTCGCGGAAAACCATCTATATCCGATCTTGATTGGCTTTTCACCCCTAGCCACAAGGGGGTGGACGTTATATCAACGTCCCACACATGCTACATTATAACCATGTCTGATATCAGGCGGACGTGATGTCTACGTATGGTGGGACAGACGTTATATGTACGCCGGGACAAGCGTACTTTATATCTTCGCTCTACCATTGGGATGACGCTTCAATATGCGCCTGTTGCGAGGCGCTAATTATGGTAGCAGGAACTCTCAAATGCAGACAATATCTATGCTTAATAATATTTAGCTATGGTCAAGGTTTCTGACTGAATTTGGTTTCAAACCGTAAAAAATCCAACCAAATTTGAGCATACTCTTTCCATTGTGATTAGTTTTCTCATTAAATTTGGGTTTGGCTCATGGTTTAGCTCCATGACTGTGGACGTTCTTGGATACCATATAAAAGTTGGGACAAAGGGTTTGTTGGGTTTTCATGTTCGCGAGTGTGATTCATTGACTTTTAACTAAAAAAAGGTTACATATTGGTATACTAGGTCTCAACCCGTGCCGTAATGGCACGGGCAAGGATATGTGTTTCAAATGTATCCATCGTTCATGCATGTCGTAATTGTCTGAGAATAATCGAACCGATCGATGCAGGTCTAAATGTTTTGAGGAGTTGGTTAATAAACATGTCTTTATCCTCAAATATTTTAATATTGTGTATGTAAGTCATACAACCCTTTGGGACAAACATAGTTAATCGTTGGAGCAAATCGTACGGGCAGTAGAACATTACTTCGTTCACTACTTCAAAAAAATATCATTACAGGTCATTCACCAGACTTGTAACAAAATTAAAAACACCTAAAATTACTTTAAAATCAATTAGATTAATGTTGCAAAATCTGTTAGCATTAGAATTTAATTTTTCCCTTCGATATAAATTGTTGGCTTCCCAATTTACATATATTTGTGTTTATTCATTTTCCAAAACTTTATAATAATATTTAATTCTTGATCAGTTTCTTTTCTTGTCTCCTTACCTATTATCATGAACTATTTCTCAAGCATGCATAATTACACGAAGTTGGGGAGAAATGACAAAAACAGAAATCATGACAAAAAAGAGGAATAAAGAGAGATGTGAGAAACTGAATCGATTACAATTAATTCACGCATAGCCTTGCATAATCCCATGAAGTAGGGGAGAAATAATGACAGAAACAGAAATCATGACAAAAAAAGCGGAATAAAGAGAGATGTAAGAAACTGAACCGATTACAATTAGTTCGCGTGTGGCCTTGAGTTTGGTCATTTTTTTTTATAGGTTTCATTTTTCTTCATGCCCCTACCCGGCAAATCTTAAAATCACAACATCTTATTTTTTGGAAAAATCCGGCCTTTAAAAGTTGCTTTAATTTTAAAAAATAAAAAAAAAGTAATTTGAAAACTAAAATCAAATTAAAACAAAACAAAGAAAAATTAACCAAGGGTGACTGAATAATTTGCCTATTTTAGGACACATTTTCTCACCCTACTACCAATACTTCTTCCACCACCACATTATCGTCACCACTCCACCAGTCTCACCAATACCCACCACCATTATCCCCACCGCTGATCCACCACCACCGCCCACCATCACAACCACCATTAGTGCTTAATTTACCTATCTTAGTACCTCTTTTCTCACCTTACCACCACTACTTCTTCCACCACCACATCGTCGTCACCACTCCACCAGTCTCACCAATACCCACCACCATTATCCCCACCACTGCCCACCATCACAACTACCATTAATGCTTACTGATATGGTTAATATCAAATAAATTAATTATGTATCAACAAAAATATATTCATTTGATTAATTAAAGAAACATTTATTATGAAATATCAATTGAATATTTATTATTATTTTAATTAAACGTGATCATTTATAGCGATAGATTTATGTTCTGCAAGTATAACTTTGATCGTTCTTTATCTAGCCTAACTTGTCCATTTTTTTTTGTATTCTGGAAATGTAATCAATTTTATTTTAATACTAAAAACCGTGATTTATTCGGTCAGGTACTATAAATAGCTGGGATCCCATTTGGGTGATCCAGCGGTCATGATCATATTGTTTTATATGATCTAGCATCCTCAAAATATTTGTGTTTTATCCTTACCAGTTGTGTTAAAAACATCCAACTACATCTATCACAATAAAATATTGCCTATTTTGTAAAGACACAAAACTATTACCGTCCACTACTATTCACTAACATCCACTACCGTACGTAAAACCATCCACGCCCAGTATTTTTTCCACCACCAGTAATGTTACCACCTCCACCACTCACAAATACCCGCCACTGTTTCCACCACCCACTGCTTCTTTCACTACCACCATTAAAAAAATTTAATATAATTTTTAACCGGGGTCACTGTAGTACAGTGGTAAAGTCATTGAGTTCGAAACTCGCCAACACCAAATTATGTACCGATCAATATATATATATGTGTGTTTTTAATAAACTTATTTATTAATAAAAATATGTATTTATTAGATTCATTAAATGAACATTTATCATGAAAAATTAATTAATCATTCATCATGAGCAATTAATAGGACACTAATTAATAAAGTATTTATAATGGTTAGTTGAAAAAACCACGGCCATCGATTTATCCCTCCTAGACAAATCTCAGCTGCTCTTTATCTAGCCTAACTTAGCCAAGCTTTGTTTTTTATTCTAGACTCACGGCACGGGCATAATTTTTATTTAATTATGCGTTTTCCAACATATAAATATTAAACATAATATTTATTAATATAAAGTTTACCCTTCTTATCATTATAAAAGTAAAGGAAACCTCCGATAAATATTTTGATTTTTCACTCCACAAATCTTTTCTAGCATTTTCCGCCTTGACATTCTTCCATACTATGCCTCTCCTTTCTCGAGTTGTGTCCTCAAGCCAGCCATGAAATCATATCGGAATTAATTCTTACATATTTTGTCCCCCCAAAAAAATATTTTTTGATATGTTTTTTAGTTTACAAAGATATCTTATCGATCATTTGAAATAGTATTACCTTTCTGCATCTTCCTTATTTTAGTCTTATTTTAGTGAAGGATGTTAGGATCTTCATGAACCTAGTATGGACCCGACCACATACCACCGATGCTGTCTTACTTGACCACCTTGGGATAAGAGGTGTGCGGTTTTAATCTAAAAGGCCTCGGTGCTACTAAGGAGATGTCCAATCTTATTAAGCTCCACATGTACTCATATTTATTCCATGTGGGACTATCACTAGCTATACGTATGTGGTTTATCGTGCCACATACTCCAACAATCTTCATCTTGGCGAGCTTAAACCACTTCACCAGTCTAATCAGACTCCACCATATGATTACCATCTGTATATACTGCCCACTGATCATGATTATTGTCACTATGTGCTCTGGAATCATACTCAACCTTGATTTAATGAGAAGTCAATCACTAACTCCATCTTGAGCATTTCCTTTCCCACTTAGAACCCTGCTCCACTTGAGAGTTAATATGTGAGACACTAAATCCAACTTGAGCGCCAGTGCAACCTTGAGCATTGCCTTGCCGATTTAAAATCCTGCTCCACCGGAGATAATGGTTGAGACACTAACTCCACCTTGAGCGCCAGTTCAACTTTAGGCGTTGCCTGATCCACCTTGAGTCTGACTTCACTTGTGCCCTAAACTGGGTGACATCCACAACCACTTTTATGTTCAGACAGTAGCCCCAACCATGGGCTCTGGTACCAATTGTTAGGATTTTCACGGATCATCAGACACTACTCAGGGGACGACCACATAACCCCGAACCCCACTTCACCATTTTGGGTTAAGAGGTATGGGACTTTTAAAGGACTCGGTGTTATGTATGGAGATGCCCAAGCTTATTAAACTCCACATGTATTCCTCTTTATTCCACGAGGTACAATTCCTAGCTATACATATGTGGTTTATGGATCCACATATTCTAACAACCGAGCGAAACCAAAATACTAAACTATGCAAGTTGTAACAAAATTACAACACCTGAACTCATTCGTCTCAAGAATAATTGTGTAGATATTAACTATCTTCATATCCTTGTTACTTTTTCCCCATTTAAGAATAGTCTGAAAAGAGTAAAACTCAGAATTGACTCAAAAATACATATTTTATTGTATGTTCTTACTATTTCAATGACATAATGAAAAACTAATTCATTCACTTAAGCTATCATGTTTTAAAATGTTAAGTCATTTTCAATGGAAACCGTTTTACTCACATACATTTTAGTTATAGTTTTTCAAAATTCCCAGATATATTATGTACGTAATTAAACAGGAAGAGTTCACCGAATGGAATATGGGTAATGGCTTGTCCTTTCGTAACATTGTGGACTTTTCAACATAGTTGGATCCAGAGTTGGTAAAAAGCACTATTTTTATGCGTTCTCGGGCGAGAGTAATCTAGGGATGGTCTGCCTCCCAGAAAATTGTTGATGGATGACCGCATCAGTGTCAGTTGAAAATCCTACATTGTCGGGTAACCACAGTGACTAAGTGGGGACAGTATTGGCGGAGGATCAGGTCCTTACAATTGGTATTATAGTCGACCACAGGTTACCTGTCGAGGGTGTAAAAATTTGCTCGACGGATTGTGTCGGGAAAGGGTCTCATGAGTGAGAAAATGCCAGAGTCTAGGATTGAACATATTCTGGAGCCGAGGACGGCTCCAAATTAAATTGGTGGTATTATAGTACTCCGACTCAACAGGTAGGATTCGTCAAATGGAATATAAGTAATGGTTTGTCCTTTTTAACACCGATACCTTTTCAGCATAATTGGATTCATAGTTGGCGAAAAATCTCTATAGTTAAGCATGCTCGGTATTGAACAATCCTAGGATGGGTGACCTCCTGAGAAGCTGTTGTTGGATGACCGCAATAGTGACCATTGAAAACCCCATACTGTCAGATGACCGCAGTAGCTAAGTGAGAACAGTATCGGTAGAGTAAAGGGTCATTAGGTCATACATTCTACGACATTACACTTCCAAATGTGAGGTTATTCGTTGTATAAAAATAATAAAACCATGATTAGTTAGTAAGTCAAATCGTTAAGTACTTAACCTAATAACAATAAGTTCTACTAACAATAAACTATGTTATCCATCATCATTGAATAAAAATAACTTTAAAACATTTATCAAGAAATACGTGAGGCGATGCGAAACTACTTACTGGGTACCAATACTTGCCGCCATCACTATGATCCACTTGTATAATTGTTAGTCAATCTTATTAAGTTTGGTACTGCTTTTTTCTTTCAAAAAAAGTACTTTGAAAACATATTTATAGCAATATTTTTTTTACCCTAGTGTTAGGTAAAGTTTTCATAAAGTGTTTTTTATGCGAAACACTTCCAAAATCTATCCATTTTAAAAGTCGGGGAGAAGGAGCTTTTAAAAGCTTTAAAAGCAAATGCTATAATTCACCCTAATTTCATATTTTATTTTCCAAATCTGTCCCATCTTTTTTTATAGCTGACAAAAATTATCCTTGAATCTATGTATCACCAATTTTTATTCATTATATTTTATTCTATAAATATAATTATTTCTTATTTTCAAACTACATTGTTATACCATATCACTGAAATATAATTAATTTATCAACAATAAGAAAAATAATATTTATTAACAATACTTTTTATCACTATAAAAAATATACTTTAATTTAAAAAATGGTTAAGAAAATTAATACTTTTTATTAATAATATTATTATATTATTGGATGACGATCATCACATGAAACTAGTTGGAAAGCCTAACAAGCTAAGCTCCAACGACATACTACTACATTAATTGAACAGGTTGCTGTGCGAGCCTACCAGCGAGCCTCATGGGTAACCTAGACAAGGGAGCCGAAGCGGATGGGGGCTGAGATTGCGTCACAAGGGGGGCAAGCTAACTCTACCTTCCATGTTAATTCCTGCAATATTACGCTATTGAGGGCTCTAACCTGGGGCCTCCTGGAGCGCATGAAACTTTGGGAAACGGGGATGACCAGCCCATTCTTAATATTACGCCATTAATAGTACTAATTAGTAAATTTAATATTACATATGTGTACTCTAAATATGTCAACTTTTGTCTTTTTCTCACTAACTATAGTTAATCTAATATTACATATATGTACTCTAGATATTTACTTATTTTAAGCAAAATAAAATAGAATAAACGATTTTCAGAGATCGTCTACTTATGTCATTTTCTCCTAACTATAGCTTAACCTAATAATTTTCCAGACACAATTTGATCGCCTTTTTAAATAGTTTTAGCTTTAGTTAATAATTTGCAACCATTCAACTATTTTTACAGAGCTCGACACAGTAACATACATCGGCAACCATTCAATTATTTTTTTACATAACTCGGCATAGTAACGTACATCGTAAAAGCTCTTTTATAAAGCTCGCAACAATACCAAACTAATCATAAGTATTGACTAATAAAAATATATTTATTATCATCATTAATAGAATAGTTTTTATATAATCATTTTTAACTTGACATTTAATAAAATATTATCATAGCAAATTAATAGAGTATTTATTATGAAGAACTATAAAACCTTAATGACATGATAAATTTTGTCCGTTAGATAGATTTCTAATCTCAATCACAACCATTATTCATGACAAACAATTATATCCCTATATTTATCTCTTGTGAGGACAAATCTGAACCGCCACTTACACAGAAAACTTAGTCAAACTGTGCTTTATACTCTTGACAACTAAATTAACTCAATCCTAACCAAGCTTAACTTATCTAAAGTAAATTTGTAATTTATCAAACTACTGTCAAAAGATAAATCTCAACTAACTACTATTATAACAAACTGAGTTTGTTGCAGCTATACCTATGCAGCAACGGGATCATTTGTCTTATAGATTCTCCTAGGATTCAATTACCATAAAACAATGCACATTCCAACAATTTGACCATAAAACTTACTCTCAGCGGAACTAAGAAGCTTCATATGGATCACATACATCTGTCCATTGTCTGTACTTGGAATGCCAAGTGTTTGGAAATTTTACACGGATAATGTTGTGCGTGAGTAGCACTGCCGTCCGAGATATCTGAATCTTAATAAACTACAATTAGATACACAATAATGTTTGACATGGCTAAATAATAACCGCTGATTTGGATTGGTGAAAAATGACTACAGATCCAACGGATGAAACTCTAGGGTTTATAGTTTTACCAAATACGCCTAAAGTGGTTACTCTACTCGATTATTTTTTATTTGTCTTCCCCTCATTTTCTCTCCTGTAAGAAAAAAACACTCACAGTGTAGGGTTTCACAGTTTTCTTTCTCTCTCTCTAGAAATCCAAGTGAGAACGTGAAGGATTTAACCAAACCCTAGCTAATTTCATGCTAGTTTCTGTACAAACTCACTAATTTGAGCTCGATTTCACTCAATTTCATCTTCATTTCACCAATGTCGTCTCTCATTCTCATCTTAAAACCCTTATTTGCTTAAATAAAATCCATGGAGGAATCACTCTTTTCAGCTTACCCCGTGAGAATACGTACTTGAAAAAAGAAAAAGGTAAAGTCTTTCTCTCTCTCTCTCTCTCTCTCTTTTTTTTGGTTTATTTTACTGAGTGAAATTCTTCTGTAAGACTGAAGAGTATGATGGGGGCGCTGAACAGTGATTTTTTTGTGTAATTTTGTTTCAGGGTTTTGTTGTTTGTGGCAAAGTTTCGAGATTTTTTTTTTTTTTGTTGAAGTTAAAATCTTCTGCGGGTTTCTTGGGTCTTTGTGTCTCTGTCTATTTTATATGGTTATGAGTTGAAACATAAAGGGGAAGGAGCCATGGAAGGAGATGAGCGTCATGTCATGATAGCTTGCGTTGTATTGGGAACGCTTTTCTCCGTTCTGAGTTCGCTCTCCTTCGCTATACTCTGGGCAGTGAACTGGCGTCCATGGCGGATTTACAGGTAACTAATTAAATGCTTGTTTTGTTAGATTGCAAATGTCATGTCTTTTTGATCCATGTCACAGTGTAGGAAATGTTGAGGCTCAGTTATAACTTCTTAGCGGAGAATTATAATGTTGCTTGTTACCATATATTTCACACCCAGTATTATTAGATTGTTTATGACATATCCTTCATTATAAGTGACAACTATGGTTGAATGAACACTTAATTAGTTTATTGCCTCACACACCTGCATTTATACGCATGCTAATTATGGAGTCTACAGTGTTTAAACTTTAAACAATTTACCTATACGACTGCTGACTATCTGAACTACTATGTGCAAATGTCTTAATAACTTCTGGCCACTTTCTGAACTTCCAGTATAGATCGGGCCTTTTAGTCCGTGTCACCTTGTTTTTGATTGGGATTATCTTCTTCCACTATCAAGATTTATAGGATGAGAATTTGAGCTTGAAAATGCAAAGGTCAACAGAGATGCAATTGTTAGCAACAGCCCAATAACATTCATTTATGTAGAACCCGTTGTTTAGAAATGTGCTTCTCCAAGTGTGAATCAGCGTTAAGATTTTGTTATTTGTCTCTTTTTTCTTTCGTAATTTAATAGTTGAGAATAAATGTGCCCTAGAGATTCTTAGACAGTATGGGTTATTTAAGGAAAACTAGGAAAAATTATTACGAAAATTTTTAAGCTATGCATTTTGCCTCAACTAGGTTTTTTAAGTTAAAGATGCGAAGGAGGTAAGATCACATTCTTATGTTGCCACAGGCATACTTGATCTGTCGTAGATGACAAAGGAGGGAATGAGGCACCAACACATCCCTAATTATGTATACATAATCTTACGGAGCACCAACAAGTCAAACAACCATCATCTCAAAGACGATAACAAGAACCCAACAAGTTGTTGCCTTTTATCTAGGATGCAAAATGAGTTAGAGAGTTGTTTGAAGTTTGATAGACTTTAGTGAAACAAAGAGCCGAAAAATAATTGAAATCTCGTGGATTGTGGCTAAGTTGGAATGATGTTATTCAAATTGGTCTGTGTGCACTGATATGTTTGTCCTTAGCTGAATGTGGCTATAGCCGTTGCCTCATTGCCATCAAGGCTGTGACTTTCTTAAAGGGTGTCCTTAAGGTGAACATCAAGACTTACGCCTCGGTTGTTCCTTTAAACAATAGTTCTTGGATGCAAAGAGTTTGTCCTCTGCATTGTCTCATCTTTCTTTCTTGCAGTTCAGAAGTATAACGTGTCAAGACATAGCTTGAATGATAGGATGCATGATACTATCATGCGAAACTCTAAATTCTTCCTTCTCGTATGCGAAAACTTGTAGTTGTCCTTACTTCAGGAAACCTAGATTTGGAATAGCACACATATTAGTGGTAGTTCGTTTTACATGTTGCAATGCAGTCTTCAGCAGCATTCCACATATATAATGGCTGGTGTAATTGGTAGTGAAAAGGTTTTCTCAGACACGATTAAGTAAGGAGAATATGTAATGTGGAGATTGCACATGACGCAGAGTTGTACGGAGAAAATTAGAAAAATAGGTTTGTTGGTTTTGAGGTTAAAAAATAAAGAATTATGGGGGAAAAAGATGTTAAGATTGCAGGGGGTGACCGTTGAGGTACGAGTATGGTTTGGAGGTGTAGTTGTAATGCACAAATAATCCTTGTAAATAACTATTTCCAATTTCGGGAATGTGGTTGAACAAAAACAACAAATGAAGTACATTGTTCTACAGTTCTACTCTTTGAGTGCATATTAAATTGCTCGTTTGGCTCCGTTATTTTTAATCATTCAGACTTGTCTTCTCTGTTTTCCTGATACCGTTTCTTCCGCCTTCAGTGTTTTAATTAGATCATAAGTCAACTGTAGAAAAGCCTTTCTGTTTTTTCTGAACACTATGCCATTTGAAACACAAAATTCCTGTGTTGCAACGATACGGATACGGTATTGGATACAAGATACCAATACGCTACTATGATACACCAACTTGAAAAACTAAAATACGGCGATACGGCATACTCAAATTGATCAGTAGTCTAACATAAATATATTATATATGTGTTTGCATGATTAAATTATAATATGTATGATTAACCTCACTGGAGAGAGAAAAGGTCTGGATAAGAAGGAAGAAAGTCTAGAGCAAGATCAGTAAACAGATTTGGAACTAATATTTTGCCACTATAGTTAAAACTTCTCATAGAATCTAGTAAAATATCTTAATTTTCTGATATTAAGGTACTGAGATTTATCATTTGTTGATATCTAATATCTAGTCAAAGTTTTCTAACTGAGTTGTATCTTGAAGTATCCGGAGTATTAGTACGCGTATCCTTGTAAATACGTATCGATACGGCTGAATTTGTTTTTTAGGCGTATCGTTGCAACACAGCAAAATTCTAAAGGTACCATGTATCTACTTCCCACTCTACACGGTGTTGTACTTCAGGAAAGATAACCTAGCAATTTCGATGCCACAATACTAAGTTTGCCTCATATATATCCCTCTCCCAATCACACACATTAGTCAGTGTATCAAGCACTTCAATGGTAGTGTCTCCATAGTAGCGCTGTTTGACTAAATTAAGTTTTGTGGGCAACCCATATCACTGATTCACTGCTTTCTCCCTTTTGAATGTAGGACGTGTCACGTGTATTACAATATATTTTTTAAGCCTGCTTCATATTTATCATTGATTTTTCACCTTCATCTTGTGTTGTTTGTTCTTTTGGTTTGTCATCATCAGTTGGATATTTGCCAGAAAGTGGCCAGAAGTTATACAAGGTCTTCCTTTGGGTGTAATCTGCGGTTTTCTGTCCTTATCTGCATGGGTTGTTGTCCTATCACCCGTGGTGGTGCTTATTATCTGGGGGAGTTGGTTGATTGCGAATCTTGGACGTGATATAATTGGCTTGGCCGTAATAATGGCCGGTACTGCTCTTCTTTTGGCATTTTATGCTATCATGCTTTGGTGGAGAACAAAATGGCAAAGCTCAAGTATGTAGTGTTCTTCTTTCATATAAAATGACAATTTTGTTATGTGTTCCATGCAATTTAATGATTGTTGTATGCCTTGTGTATATTATGCTCTTCAGTTTAAAAGAATCAAGAGTTGAAAGAGAAAAAAATGACATTAGAATTTTAAGGATAGTGGCGCTCTGCTATCTCTATGGATATATCATGCTTTTAGGTTTTTTCAATCAGTTGACTTTTTCTTTTTAACAGGGGCTGTTGCGATTCTTCTTCTTTTGGCTGTATCGCTCCTTTGTGCGTATGAACTCTGCGCTGTGTATGTTACAGCAGGCTCGAGTGCGTCTGAGCGATATTCTCCTTCTGGGTTCTTTTTTGGTGTGTCGGCTATTGCTTTAGCAATTAACATGCTCTTTATTTGCCGAATGATCTTCAATGGTAATAACCACAGTACATTACTTTATTCTGATTGTTTCATATGTTTATTCAAGGGGCAAAACATAAAATAATTTTCTGCTGCAACATTGCGAATTGCCTCTAGTTAGCTAATCTATTAGATATCTGTTCGCAGGTACCGGCTTGGATGTGGATGAATATGTGCGTCGGTCATACAAATTTGCTTATTCTGATTGTATTGAAGTAGGACCTGTTGCTTGCTTAGCAGAGCCACCTGATCCGAATGAGTTATATGACTTATATCCACGACAATCCAGTAGGCAAGTCCATGCCCTTTGTTCTTCATTGGTCATCATTTTTGTTTGTTGCCATGGTATCTTTGTTGTCTAATTGTGTTCTATTTTTGCATTTGGGTTCACCCCTTTTTTTTGGTTTCTGATGCTCTTTTGTTGCTTTTAGTATTTTCATTACTTAGTTTAGTGACTTCATCTCAACATCTTTGTCATACTATAACATTACATGATGCGTGGAAGTACTTATAATCTAATCAACATGTACACGGTTATGTCACCTTCCATTTTGTTGACATGGTGTAATTTTGTAGGGCTTTTCGTCTTGGACTTCTTTATCTTGGATCACTGCTCGTGCTTCTTGTTTACTCCATCTTATATGGTTTGACTGCTAAGGAGTCAAATTGGTTGGGGGCCGTTACTTCTGCTGCTATTATTGTTCTTGGTATGCCCGTTTGTATTACATATCCCTGTGTGCATGTATTTTATCTTTAGAGACATAATTTTATGGTATCTTGCTTTATCTTATAGATTGGAACTTGGGGACATGCTTGTTTGGGTTTGAGCTTCTAAAGAGTCGTGTTACAGCACTTTTTGTTGCTGGAATATCTCGCATTTTTCTCATATGCTTTGGGGTGCATTACTGGTTTGTAACTCACCCCTCTATTTAAGTGTTGATGTTGTACTTAATTACCGATATGGCTGAGCTTTGTGAGTTGTATTTTTTTCATATTGTAGTTGTTAATGCTTTCAGGTATTTGGGACACTGTATTAGTTATGGAGTTGTAGCCTCTGTCTTGTTATTTGCTGCTGTTTCTCGTCATGTATCAGTTATGAGTCCATTGGCTGCAAGGAGAGATGCCTTACAGAGTACAGTGATACGTTTAAGAGAGGGATTTCGAAGAAAAGGACAAAACAGCTCTTCTAGCTCTTCTGAAGGTTGTGGCTCAAGTGCAAAGCATAGTAGTAGTGTTGAAGCAAGTAACCTTTCTAATGGCGTCGAGGCTACTTGTACGAGTACATCACAGTGCACAGTCGACGGTAGTAACTGGAATAATGTCGTTCTGGGCTGCACTTCTGGTTCTCACGAGGGGATTAATAGTGATAAGAGCATAGACAGTGGAAGGCCAAGTTTGGCATTACGTAGCAGTTCATGTCGGTCTGTTGTCCAGGATTCTGAAGTTGGAATTACTCCAGCTGATAAGCAACTTGAACGCTGCAGCTCCTTTATTGTTTGTTCTAGCGGTGGTCTGGAAAGTCAAGGCTGTGAGTCAAGTACATCAACTTTGGCAAATCAACAAGCACTGGATCTGAATCTGGCTCACATATTTCAACAAAGACTGACCGATTCTAGAGTTGCGGCAATCTTGAAAAGGAAAGCTAGAGAAGGTGATGTTGAGTTGGCTAATCTACTCCAAGATAAGGGCTTGGATCCAAATTTTGCTGTGATGTTGAAGGAGAAAGGCTTAGATCCAACTATTTTGGCGTTACTGCAGAGAAGTAGTCTTGATGCAGATAGGGAGAATCAAGATAACACTGATGTTACTGTGATTGACACAAACAGCTCAGACAATGTTATTATGCCCAATCAAATTTCATTGTCAGAGGAATTACGGCGTAAGGGTTTGGAAAAATGGCTACAAATTTTCAGAACTATTTTGCATCAACTAGCAGGTACACCACAGAGAGTGTGGGTCCTTTTCAGTTTTTTCTTCATTATCGAAACGATCATTGTGGGGGTGTTCCCCCTAAAGACAATCAAAGTAATAGGTGCTATTCATCAACAGGTAAGTTTTGTGCCAATAGCATAATTGTTGTTCAGTTGTATGGGTATTGGAACCAGTTTGGCGATTTTTGATTTGCTGATGTATGCATATGACATCTTGTTTGCAGTTTGAATTTGGCATTTCAGTGTTCTTATTGTCTCCAGTTGTTTGTTCAATTATGGCTTTCCTTCGATCCTTCCAAACAGAAGAAATGTCCATGACATCCAAACACGGCAAGGTATACTCCACGTGTTTAGGTTGTTGAAATAGGTGCTGTGAGTGTTTCCCATTTTTAGTGTAAATGACACTGAACTTAATAGTTTTAGTTACAATTTTCACTTGATGTCTGGTATGGTAAGAAGGTTTCTTAGGCACATTTACTCGGGATCTTTTAAAGATTTGGGTAGTGCTTCTGGTATGTTCCTGGCCTGTGCATTGGTTTCGACTGTTATTATCTTAGAAGTGTGGTTCTTTTGGACTGGAGTTCTAATAAGAGCAGTGTAAAGTGGATCTGTTTTTCATTTCTATTAGAAAAAGAAGGCTCGGTGGAGAGACCACCCATGAATAGATCAAACAGTAAGAGCACCCTGCGAAATGGTGTGAAATACTAAAAACTTGGTGGTCAAAACAAATTCAAGAGATTTTTATACGCGAAATGATGTGAAATACTAAAAACTTAATTTTGTTTATCAAGTAGAACTCCAGTTCATTTCTATTTCTGGCTTAACATCTTTGAACGAAAAGAACCTAGGGTTAGCATATGGAACAATCACATGTCAAGACAGAACTTGTTTAGAATTATCCGTCTCTATTTCTCAGCTTTTGTGCATCTTACCATCTGGTTTAGAATTCTCTCTCTCTGTTTTTTTTTCTTCCTTTTTTGCTTCTTACTAACCGGTTCTCTTCTGGTGTTGAATCTTCAGTATGGATTTGTCGCCTGGTTGTCAAGCACCTCTGTCGGTTTGTTGCTTTCCTTCTTAAGGTATGGCTGTTTTTTGTGTAATTTGATAAACCATACCTACATGTGCATTTGTTATTTTGCTTAGTATGCTCATGGATAGTAATTTTGTTGGATGAAGTACATATTATGGGATGCATAGAGTCATGCTTTGAGTTCCTACATGTTTAGGTTTAAACTATATAGATTATCTGTGACCATGGATTCTGACGAGTTACAATTGGGTTACAGAGTATCCTTTTATCTCTCTGTAATTACAACTTTTGTAACACTTGATGAACATTGGTTCCTTTGTAATATTATTCTATGGGAAACCAAATGTTATATTTATACCGTTTAGTTAGCTTAGCAAAGACTGACTACTTGAATTTATTCTATGGGAAACCAAATGTTATATTTATACCGTTTAGTTAGCTTAGCAAAGACTGACTACTTGAATAGTTGAATTCACTCCATGCTTAAATAATAGCAGTTGTCCTTTGCCACTCCTAGGTCTGCTTTTTAAATTAAGATATTAATTCAAGTAGCAATTTAGGTGATCTTAAGTGCTATACGCGGTGTCTGTTTGTTGCACATGTCAAAATTCATGAAAATGGAGTGTCCTTGTGACAGTCTTGTCATTCACTCATCCAACCCTCCTTTTTTTTCAGCAAATCGTCGGTTCTACTTGGATTAGCTTTGACTGTACCTCTCATGGTTGCTTGCCTTTCCATCGCCGTTCCGATATGGATACGGAATGGCTACCAGTTTTGGATTTCACGAGCAGAATGCACAAGTCAAGGAAGCAACCCTGGAGCTCAGGGGAGGAAAGAGGTTTGTACTTCAGATGTAGCAATATACTCCCGATTGAGTTCTTGTACGCCTCTATACTTCCGTGTTCGACATCATTGTATAGTTATATGTCTCCTTTTCATTTACTATCTACTTTGAGTAGATTTGGGGATCATGCATGCTTGTCTGGGCAGCTGATTAATCACCTCTGTGCATACTGCGTCTGTATTAAACGAACATTTAGTTGCTTTAGGTTTTTATTGACTCATGATGTATGTATCAGGCTGTTGTGCTTGCACTCTCCATATCAATGTTCACGGGATCTGTCATAGCTCTTGGAGCAATAGTCTCTGCCCAACCTTTGGAACACTTAGCTTACAAAGGATGGACCGAAGATCAAAATAATATCAGCTCTCCATATGCATCTTCTGTTTACCTTGGTTGGGCAATGGCTTCAGCATTTGCTTTGATAGTCACCGGAGTGCTGCCAATTCTGTCGTGGTTTGCAACATATCGGTTCTCTCTTTCCTCTGCCATATGTGTTGTGATATTTGCTGGTAAGTTAATCTAAGCTTATATCTATCGTTCTGTAAGATTCTTAACTAGTGTTTCTGTAAAATTCTTAGCTAGTGTGTGGTCTTGATGGTTATTGTTGTCCTGATGGTTGCTTTAAATGTTGTTTTTTTCCTTCTCTATTTTGGTTCAGTTGTTCTTGTGGCATTTTGTGGTACTTCTTATTTGGAGGTAGTTAATTCTCGGCAGTATGGGGTTCCAACTGATGGTGATTTCCTTGCTGCTTTGCTTCCTTTAATGTGCATTCCAGCAGCGGTATCGCTTGGTTCTGGCCTGCTTAAATGGTATGACATAATTTGACATTACACGTATACCGGTGGATATATCACAAATTAAAGTTTCTCACATTGCCCTTGATTTTTTTTTTTTTTTTTGCAGGAAAGATGATGACTGGAAATTTTCTCGAGGTGTCTATGTATTTATTGGCATTGGTCTTCTTCTTTCCCTAGGTGCAATATCAGCCATTACTATTATAGTTAAACCTTGGACGGTGCGTTTTTGGTTCATTTCAGCTGTTCTATCTAAGATTTAACAGCTTCGATTACAGAAGTTTTATTACATTATATTATATTATATTAATGCAAATGTTTCATCAGATTTCTCAGCTACCTTATTATCCATTTTTCATTGCTGAACAGATTGGGGTTGCTTGTCTGTTAGTTCTCCTTCTCATTGTCCTAGCAATTGGTGTTATCCACTATTGGGCGGCGAACAATTTTTATTTGACCAGGGCACAAATGTTCTTAGTTTGCTTCTTTGCATTTCTTTTGGCGTTGGCTGCATTTGTTCTTGGTTTGTTGGAAGGTGAATATCCTCTAGAAGATTAATGTTTCTTTAATCCTTAGAGGTGCTTAGGAAGCCAGCATTATATCTCCCTTATAACATTTTTGCACTCTGTAGAATGACATTATTCATTGTCAGGTAAACCATTTGTTGGAGCATCTGTTGGGTACTTCTCATTTCTCTTTCTTCTTGCTGGAAGGGCATTATCTGTAAGTTATTCCTTACCTGTTTGGATGAAAACTTCAGCTTGCTAACTATTGGTCATGTCTGTTTTGTCTGGTGATCTTATTTTCTTTGTAATAAGGTGCAATGTGTTTCTGTGACATCAGTTTATATTTTCTTGCAGGTTCTTCTTTCCCCTCCAATTGTAGTATATTCCCCAAGAGTGTTACCTGTTTACGTGTATGACGCACATGCTGATTGTGCGAAAAATGTCAGGTATGTTTGTCTGTGAGGTGTACACTAGACTTCACCACATTCTCCATGACTCTATTCTTCAAAGTTTTGCTTGTATTCATTTTTGGATATGTTTTATGCTGTGGAATTGATTGGTTGCTTTTCCTTAGTTTACCATTTTCACTGGGTTTCCTTTGCACCAAACAAATACTGAGCCGTTGTCTTTTAATTTCTTTTGGTCATATTTGAGGTCTCATGTTCTGCTTCGTTTAATCTTGTAGTGCTTCGTTCCTCGTTCTTTATGGAATTGCAATAGCAACCGAGGGATGGGGTGTTGTTGCTAGCTTAAAAATATATCCGCCGTTTGCTGGCGCTGCTGTATCAGCAATTACACTTGTGGTAGCGTTTGGTTTTGCCGTCTCCCGTCCATGCTTGACACTTAAGGTTAGTGCACGGCTATATATGAGTCAAGGAATTCTTGAGTAAACCTGATGTTACCTTCCTGTTTATCTTATGTATGAATATCTAATTGGGTGATCTATCTTCGACTAACCAATAGATGATGGAAGATGCCGTACATTTTCTAAGTAAGGAAACTATCGTACAGGCAATTTCTCGATCCGCTACCAAGGTATGTTTATTTGTTTCGCTTTCAGATTACAACTTTTTAGTGGTAATTCTTGCCTAATGTTAACTTAAATTCAGGATCTTCTTTTGTAAAATTGATCTGGTTATTGTTGTTGTTTACCCAAGAAGAACTCCTGGTAGGGACTAGGGATATTATTAGTTTCTTTTCTATGAATTCTTTCTGAAAGATTCCTGTTATGGTCCTTTATTCTCGGGGATAAAAATATTTTGAATTGTTTATCTGAACGGTTTCTTTCTGACTCACATTCAAAAATCCTTCGCTACATTTTATTATCATCTCTCTGTAAATGTCTATTTCTGCTTTGCTATAAAGTCGCATTGAGTCACATATTTTGAAGGGGCCATAACTAGTATTATCTTTCTCTTATCAGTCACTTTAATTTAACTGTTGCTTGTTTATGGATGCAGACGAGAAATGCTCTTTCGGGAACTTACTCAGCACCACAGAGATCAGCTAGCTCTGCTGCTCTGTTAGTCGGAGATCCTACAATTTCACGGGACAAAGGGGGTCATTTTGTGCTTCCTAGGGCTGATGTCATGAAATTGAGGGATCGTCTTCGCAACGAAGAACTAGCTGCAGGCTTATTTTTCTGCAGATTTAAAACTGGAAGGATATGTTGGCGTGACTCACCTACAGATGTGGGTAACAGAAGAGAGATGTGTGCTCATGCAAGAATTCTTGCTTTGGAGGAGGCAATTGATACCGAATGGGTATATATGTGGGATAAGTTTGGTGGTTATTTGCTTCTTTTGCTTGGTTTGACTGCAAAGGCAGAGCGAGTGCAGGTGAACTAGAATACTAACTTTCAATTGTTTAATTAAGTGATCAGTTTGTTTCCTGGAAACACTCTACACGAATTTAGTTTCAGGATGAACTCTTTAAAATGATTTCATATGTTATTTTTTGTGTCTTGGCAGGATGAAGTTCGTCTTAGATTATTTCTAGATAGCATCGGGTTCTCAGATCTAAGTGCCAAGAAAATAAAGAAATGGATGCCTGAAGATCGCAGGCAATTCGAACTTATCCAGGAGAGGTAGACTCTCTCTCTATCTTGTTATAGTAGAGTTGTCTGTATTACACAAGGTAAGAAATGATACAGGAAATGGCCTATGCATCATAGGCCATTTCGTGTATCTTTTCTTACTAGTCACGGCTGCAGATGCTAACTAATATACGGGTATAATAAGTTTAAGCTTCTCTGTATTGCTCACATACTAACTAATATTGCAGTTACATAAGAGAGAAGGAGATGGAAGAGGAAATCTTGATGCAGAGACGTGAAGAGGAAGGGAAAGGAAAAGAAAGAAGAAAAGCACTTTTGGAGAAGGAAGAACGTAAGTGGAAGGAGCTAGAGGCTTCTCTTATATCTTCCATTCCAAATGTTGGGAACAGGGATGCTGCTGCTATGGCAGCTGCTGTTCGCGCTGTAGGGGGTGATTCTGTTTTGGACGACTCATTTGCTAGGGAGAGAGTGTCAAGTATTGCTCGTCGAATCCGTACTGCCCAATTAGGCCGTCGGGCACAAAAGGCATGCTTCCGTTTCATTTATTCTACAAGTTTATATTTTATTACTGGAAGTTCGTTGTTGCTCTTCGATGCAAGTCCAATTAGTTATTATGTATTACTATCTTCAAGCGCCATGGTTAATATCACACCTTCTAAGTTCTGTTTACAGCGAACCACAGTCAAAACCCTTGTATCTTGTCCCATGCCGATAAATATTGCATCTTAACTTATCAGGAGACAGTCTATCTGAGGCCTGATATTGCATGCGTGTTTATCACCTTTGCTGTCTACCATTTATTAGTTTTCGGCACTCAATTTTTACTCTCCACCAACCTTACTTTCAGGTTCTAACTTAAAGAATTCATGTATAATATCCGTTCTAAAATTTTCGTACTGATGTCCTGGCAGACGGGAATTCCTGGTGCCGTTTGCATTCTCGATGATGAGCCTACAGCAGGGGGGAGACATTGTGGGCAGATTGATCCAAGCATTTCTGAGAGCCATAAAGTTAGCTTCTCTATTGCTGTTATGATCCAGCCCGAATCTGGACCAGTATGTCTCATGGGAACAGAGTTTCAAAAGAAGGTTTGCTGGGAAGTCCTGGTTGTTGGTTCTGAACAAGGTATTGAAGCTGGGCAAGTAGGCTTGAGATTAGTCACTATAGGTGATAGACAATCCACCGTGGCAAAAGAGTGGAGTGTTGGTGCAACGAGTATTGCTGATGGAAGGTGATTCCTTTCTTCTATTTGTTATGGATAGTGTTGTAAGCTGCTACTGAAGGTTTTATATTTTCACAATGTTCTAGTCTTGGAACGATTTGTATTTACTCAGTTTTCTTCTATTGGTATGCAGGTGGCATATAGTGACTATGACTATTGATGCTGAACTAGGCGAAGCTACTTGCTATTTAGATGGTGGATTTGATGGATATCAAAATGGATTACCACTGCGTATGGGTGATGCTATTTGGGAACAAGGTACTGAAGTCTGGATTGGCACCAGGCCGCCTATAGATTTCGATTCGTTTGGGAGATCAGATAGTGAAGGAGCTGACCCCAAGATGCATATAATGGATGTGTTTCTATGGGGGAGGTGTTTGACAGAAGATGAGGTTGCTGCTGTACATTCTGCTACTAGCTCAGGCGAATACAATGTGTCTGATCTCCCCGAGGATGGCTGGCAGTGGTGTGATTCACCTTCTAGAGTATGCATCTGGAAGTTCCTCATATTTGTATGTTGCAATGTTCTGGTTTTATCTTTCTCAATTTTTAGCTGATAAAATTTCATTACTTCTTGGCTGTTGATCAGGTGGCTGAGTGGGACAGTGACCCTGCAGATGTCGATCTATATGATAGAGAAGATGTAGACTGGGATGGACAGTATTCAAGTGGGAGGAAAAGAAGATCTGGACGTGAAGCAGTAGCGATTGATATAGACTCTTTTACAAGAAGAATGCGGAAATCTAGGATGGAATCACACGAGGAAATTAATCAGCGGATGTTGTCAGTGGAAATGGCAGTTAAAGAAGCTCTCACTGCTAGAGGAGATGTGCATTTCACCGATCAAGAATTTCCTCCAAATGATCAGTCTCTATTTGTTGACCCGGAGCAGCCTCCTTCAAAATTGCAAGTATGTTCCACGACTAGTTAAATTTCTTAACCTTCTGCTGCTTTTTCTTAACCTTCTGCTGATGTCTCTGTTCCTTAACCTTCTGCTGCTTTTTCCTAGATTGTTTCTGAGTGGAAAAGACCAGCTGAAATTGTGAAAGAGATATCTGTGGATTCTCAACCTTGCTTATATTCTGGTGTTGCTAATTCTTCTGATGTTATTCAGGTAAAGACTTATGGCATCTCCTTTTTGCAAAGTCAGCCTGAAGTATTGCCGTACTATTAGTTTCCTGCAAACTCTAAATTTTGAATCATAAGATACAACTGTGATCATGATGAAATGAGTCAATTGATTTGTTCAAGAAGCTCAACTGTTCTTTGGTGCAGGGTCGATTGGGTGACTGCTGGTTTTTGAGTGCTGTTGCTGTTCTTACAGAGGTTGCACGCGTATCGGAGGTGATCATCACACCAGAGTATAATGAGGAAGGGATTTACACTGTTCGCTTCTGTATTCAGGTGAAAATGTTATGTCTCTATGTGTTTGTAAAAACCCTAGTAAATTAGCTTAAGCAAGCTTTCAGTCTTCCTAAATTAAGAGTTCTTGATCTGTCCAATTCTCTGAAGTAGTACGAAAACATGGAAAAATATTATTATTCCTTGGTGAAAGGTGAACACAATGGTCATTTAGTGTTTTCATTAAGGGCCTTGCTTTCTTCCAAACGTCGTTGCTAAGTCTTAGTGTTGAGCTAATTGTTGGATGTGTTTTCACTGGGTCTAGTGGGGCCAACTATGTTCCCTCTCTACAAGATTTTCTGCAGAAAGAGAAGTTTTATTTGTTTTTTCTTTGGCCTGTAGGTACTTGTCATACCTAGTCTTTTTTTTTTGAGGATACATCGTAAATTTCTTAGTTGGATGGGTTTTAGGCAAAGAAATATTTTGCAACTAATTCTTATTCAAATGTATATTTCCAATGTCTTCTGGTACATTAAGACATCAAAAGGCTACACAAATTCATATAATAAGATTAACAGTCGAAGTTAACTTGACTGCCGACAAGAAGGATTGTGTTGTTATGTGCTGCTTATTAACCTATTATTTGAATGTCCTGTAGGGTGAGTGGGTCCCAGTTGTTGTTGATGATTGGATTCCGTGCGAGGAACCTGGAAAACCAGCATTTGCTACCAGTAGAAAAAAGAATGAATTATGGGTTTCACTTTTGGAGAAGGCATATGCCAAGCTGCATGGATCATATGAGGCTTTAGAAGGTGGGCTTGTCCAGGATGCTCTTGTAGACCTCACTGGAGGGGCTGGTGAGGAGATTGACATGAGAACTGCTGAAGCCCAAATTGATCTTGCCAGTGGAAGACTATGGTCGCAGTTACTGCGTTTCAAGCAGGAGGGCTTTTTACTTGGTGCTGGGAGTCCTTCAGGTTCAGATGTGCATGTATCCTCAAGTGGCATTGTCCAAGGCCATGCTTACGCAGTACTGCAGGTATTTTGAAACACTTTCTAATGCCTGTATTTCTGTGATATTCGCTAGATATGCAATTTTTGTGAAAGATGTTGCTGATATTATCACCTTACATTGTGACTTAAGGTAAGAGATGTAGATGGCCACAAGCTTGTCCAGGTGCGAAATCCATGGGCAAATGAGGTTGAGTGGAATGGGCCTTGGTCTGACTCATCGCCTGAATGGACTGATCGTATGAAGCATAAACTAAAGCATGTACCTCAGGTAGTTTATCTGCATGGATGACTTGTTTTTCATGGAATCCATTCGCATTTCTATTATTTTCATCTATTTTTCTGGAAATTTTTCTTGTTAAAAAAGTGTCGTCATTGTTGGATACCATGTATTGTATAATATGTTCTAGCCTTCTAGGGTTTTGTTTCTTTTTTAGTTTATTTCTAGGTATATTAATTTATTTATTTTGGCTTTCCATTCGCACCAAATTTGAAACTCAATTGTTTGGATTACTTAATAGAGATTACATATTAGTCAATTTTGTTTGCGTGTTAAATTTGTTACAGTTACATTTCCTAGTAATTCACCAACCTCGTTTCTGTTGTTAAGACTTAAATCTGGTACACTGATTAATAGTTTCTTTTTGAATAGTCCAAGGAAGGGATATTCTGGATGTCCTGGCAAGATTTTCAAATTCATTTCCGGTCGATCTATATATGCCGCATCTATCCCCTGGACATGCGATATTCTGCCCATGGCCAGTGGCGGGGGTACAGTGCTGGTGGTTGTCAAGACTATGACACTTGGCATCAAAATCCACAGTTTCGACTTAGAGCTACTGGCTCAAGTGCTTCTTGTCCTATCCATGTTTTCATTACTTTAACTCAGGTATGTCTTTTTTGATATTTCCTTCTTTCTACCATTATTTAATTTTCAGCTTATTGCTGCTAACTTAATTCTGATTATCTTCTGGCAAACTTCAATATTAGGGCGTGGGTTTCTCCAGAAAGACGGCTGGTTTTAGGAATTACCAGTCTAGTGCTGATTCAATGATGTTCTACATCGGGATGAGGATACTAAAAACTCGTGGTCGTCGTGCTGCTTACAATATTTACTTGCATGAATCAGTTGGAGGGACAGACTATGTCAACTCTCGAGAAATATCATTTGAGATTGTTTTGGAACCTGAACCAAAAGGGTACACAATTGTGCCTACCACTATCCACCCTGGGGAGGAAGCTCCATTTGTCTTGTCAGTTTTCACTAAAGCAGCCATAACCCTGGAAGCTTTATAAATCAGACACCGTGCACATTCGATTTTGTTCTGAGGGAGTGGTTGTAAAGATGGTAGTTTCTAATTGTTATTGGTAGTGGGCGGGGACCTTGCATGTTTGAGCGCAACTCGATAAACCAGATTGGGCGTTTGTACAGGTATGAGCTAATGCATTTTCTTAATAGATGTATCTTATTTCAAGCATCCTGTCCCTGATGTCCAATAGGATTTTTTATTTAACCCATGTTCTTCGTGATATTTGAACTCTTAGTACCTGAGAGTACCTATGTAAAGATGGTATTTTCCTATGTTACAACAATACGGACACGGTATCGGTATCGGTATCTTGTATCCAATACGCTACTTCGATACAACTTAAAAAACTAAGATACGTGAATACGGAACACACAATATAAATATCAGCTTAACATAGATATATAAGTAGTGAATTTGCAAGATATATGCATATAATATGTATGATTAACCTCACTGGAGAGAATAAGAAGAAAGAAAGTCTAGAGCAAGATCAGTAGACAGATTTGGAACTAATATTTGTCACTATAGTTAAAGCTTCTCATAGAATCTAGTAAAATATCTAAAGTTTCTAATATTAAGGTATTGAGATTTGACAGCTGTTGATATCTAATATTTAGCGAAAGTTTTCTAACTGAGTTGTATCTGGAAGTACTGGAGTATTAGTACGTGTATCTGTGTAAATATGTATTGATACAGCTGATTTTTTTTTTAGACGTATCGTTGTAACACAGGTATTTTCTGATTGCTATCAATTCTTAGTGATCTCTGCTTAGATTTGAGCATTGGCTTCTTATGGTGTTTGTATGATTACTTACATATTGGAATTGTGAATAAAATCGTCTATCATGTTATAGTTGTGCAATTTCTATATTTCATAGTAGGTTGGTTAGGGGATGATAAATTTTTTCTTTTGAACAGGTCTAAAGAAAGATGAGGTCCCAATAATGGGACAAGTTTTGCTCTACCACGAACTCCCCACCGACTGTTTCAATGTTCTCAACCGGCACTTACAAGCATTCTTATTAAAGGCTAAAAGGTGGGGTGGTTTTTTGTATAGGGTGCATGATTTTCTTGGGTGGTTGAAGTTGGTTTCGGGTTCAATCTGTAGATATACTAAGGTTAACTGATGAAAGGAAGATGTTGTAAGGAATGGTATAGATGCTGTGAAGTAACCTGTAAATGAAAAGAGGAAAAAATGTGATAATAATAGGAAAATAAAAAAGAATACACGAATCAGTTAGGAAAGGGAACAAACAAGGGGTACCTCATGTATTGTGGCTGATGATTTGTTAAGAGTTACTTGGAGAAGAGGGAGAGTTTTTTGGCTGCAGTTTTGAAGTTAAGATCTTAATATTTTGTATCCCCAGATGTTATCCACGGTAAATATTTGTATATTCCCCATTTTTGAAGCTTATTTTTCAGAACTTGATCCAGTTCTTATAAAAAAAAGACAGAAAGGAGAATTACACAGAGGTAACATCTCTGTTGGTTGTCCTTATTTCAGCTGCATGTCCTGAAATATTGGAATCCAAATCTGTTCCTCAGTGTTCCGAAGAAAAACAACGTTTGAAAGTAAAGACAGACTATCTAAAACGACTTGGCATTGCGATCCATTGTTGCTTATGAAAACCCTGTTTCCTTGCCTCCTTTGCCAACCTATCTGCTATTTTGCCGACCTATCTGCTACTTGATTGCTGTTGAGATTATTAGCCCTGCATTGTTTGGGTTATCTAAGATCTTGCGGCTTATAATCTTTAGGGCCACTCTACTCATTGCCAAATTGGTTTTGAGTTGGATGCCCATATTCTAATAATTACCTTTCCTATGCTTAAATAAGAAACCCCAAAAATTAGAACAAGTCTTTAGAATTCTTTATGACTTCATTGATAAGTGCCTGATTCCTCCATAGAACTGTGTTATCACTTCCTGTGGCAAAGATGATAATTCTCTGCAATCCCCTTTAATCCAGAGATCTCGAAAGTTCACGTCTTTTGCCCACTTTGCTGCTTCCAAGAGAGTTAAAGTTGTCTTTTGCCCACTTTGCTGCTTCCAAGAGAGTTAAAGTTTCCGCCTCTTTAGTACTGGCTCCGAGGATTGTCCCACATCTAGCTGAGACAGTTGTACTTGAATCGTTACGAAGAATCAGTCCGTAGCCTACATTGACAGTACTGTCTAACCATGAATCGTCAAAATTTAGGTTGAATTGATCTTTTTGAGGTGCTTCCCATTTTTGATTATCTTTTAAATGTCTATCAGTGTCTTGCGTAGTGTTAATTCTATAAGTACCATCAATGTCTAAGTTTTGCGGAGTATTTGTAGGTAGAGACTAGTAGTTTAGATGTTGCTGAATAGCCAATGAGGTCTGTGAACTAGTGTTAGATTTATTTTGGAATTCCTTCCAAAGAAACCAACACGTCGTCGCCATTACCTCAATAACTGAATCATCACATGAGCCTGCTATCCAATCAGAATACATACCTAAAAAGGGAGAATCAGAGTGGAGATCGAAGTTCATTCTAGCAGTGGGAGGAAGCATCCAAACATATTTTGCATAAGTGCATCGACATAACACATGTTTAATGGATTCACATGGGTTATTGCTTAAAATACACTTCAATTCTACGTCTTTCACGTATTGTCCTAGTTTCTTCCTAACTGGTAATGCATCATGCAAACATTCCCGTACAGTTATTTTGATTCTTTGAGAAACTTTCTAAGTTCCATAAAGACTTTAGCAACATGTGAGGAGTTGTTAACATGGTTTATGATCTCATTTGGATTAAGCAATTTCTCATACATTGATTTCATAGTGAACTCCCCATTTATAGTGAACATCCTTCTCAACCTATCTGTATGTAATATACCATCACTATTAGTAAAAAATTCTAATTCCTAAAATCATATCAAAAATATTTTAGAGAAAGTTATTTCTAACTTTCTGTGAGTTTCACTTCTTTGTTTCCGAGTTTATAAGCTCAGAAAAAAGTGTTATAGAGTTGTGTCTGCTTCCAAAAATATGTTACAAGATCACCAGTAATGCTTGGAATCCAATTATCATACCAAACATTGATCATATTGCCGTCACCTACCTCCCAATAACTATATTTATGAACAAGTGAAACACCCTGTAGAATGCATTTCCATATCCATGACTCGTTATAATGTTTTTTAACGTGGAAAACATAGATATTATGGAAGTATTTATTGCGTAAAATGGAGTACCACGATGCTTTAGGTTGGGTTATTAACCTCCAATCCAGTTTAGCAATCATGGCTTATTTATTTTAGGTGCCTCTTTAAAACCAAGGCCTCTCTAACTAATCATTTTGCAAAGAAAATCCCATCATTTCAAATAAAAATCTTTGTGTTTTCCTTCCCCCACCAGTAGTTACGGTGTACAACGTTGAGTATATGTGTAATTTTCTTCAGAAACATAAAGACCCCATCTGGTAGATAACAAGGCTTGAGAGAACAAATTTGATTGATACTAGTATGCTAGGCTGAGTTATAATTGTCCCCTGCCATCTTTATGCTCTGGTTTTCATTTTTTGTACAATGTTGTCGAAAGTTTTTAATTTTGACCTGTCTATAAATAGGGGTGCTCCTAGGTAAGAATCCTTAATGTTTATTTCTCGTATTTTAAGCAGATTTATCATTATCCTTTGGTGTTTCAAATGAACTCGATTACTGAAGAAAAGTCCTGATTTACTAAAGTTTCTTAGTTTCCCAGAGGCTGAGCTGAACTGTTCAATTGTGTTCATAATGTTTTTGCAGCTGACTAGACTAGCTTTAGTAAACAACAGACAATCGCATGCAGTTCATATTTGATTTAGTTTTCATATTGTACGTGCACACTAAAACCTGATTTCACTTATGATCGATCACGCACAGTACAAAGTCTATTAATAATGGATGATCACAATTTGTCTTCAGATCAAAAAATAATTTCTGAAGATCTCGTCGATACTCTGATCTAGTTTGAGTGACCTTATGTCAGAAGAGAAGGATCTCAGAATAATCAAACTAGGTGCAATCAAAGTTTCAACAACTGTTAGTCAATCAAATCAATAATCAAAAACTAAATAACAATGCTCTTGTCTAGTTTCCCACCAACGGTACTTGCTAGAGCTTCTTGATCCCTAAGAAGTCTTTAAATGAGCTGCCGTAAGAGATTTCTCCTAATTAAGGTACTTTCCTCTCCGGTATAGTATTACAAGTAACACTAGTAGTCGGCTCCGCCGGAAACATTGAAGTTTGCATGCCTAAGGATAATTTACAAGATGACAAACTTCTCTATTTATAGACCAAGATTGTTTGGAAAAAAAAAGAAATTTCAAAACCCAAAGATTCTCAAGATATGCAATAAAGTACCTAATTTCAGTTTTCATATTTCCAACTAATATCCAACCTGTATTTCTGAAATCTCTCTTTAAAAAATATCTAATATTAGTTTCGCACTTAACTAATATAGCTTTTGTAAAGCTATGTTTTGATTGCTGAAAATCAAAAACATATAATTGAAAAATCTTAATTAAAAGATTCTCCAATATTTCGGTTTGGGATCACCTTGAGTATCAAGGAATATCTTTGAACAATCAATGATAAGAATTATGTATATGTTCAAATTATGTCAGCATCTGGAACTTCCATATCGAGCAAACCTTAACTCCAAACTCACACAAAACTGTAAAGTAATATGTGAATGTTGAAAATCGGTTTTGCTCTTGGGACCGAATCTACCATGACTCCTAACATAGGTTAAGATCGATTTTACCAAGTCCCAAAATATAGGTAGGAATCGGTTCTACCATGACCTCCAACAATAGTTAGAATCATATCTACCAAGACTTCCAATATAGGTAGGGATCGGTTCTGCCATGATTCCCAATAAGAGGTAGGATCGTTTCTACCAAGACTCCTAATATAGGTAGGGATCGGTTCTACCATTATTCCCAACAAAAGCTAGGATCGTTTCTACCAAGTATCCCAAGATAGGTAAGGATCAATTTTACCTTAATCAATCTCAACACAAGTTAAGATCGATACTACCTGAATTCCCACCTTAGGTTCGAATTGGTCATCCAAAAGATTTTCATAGAAAACTGGACCAAAATACCTATTGATTTATTTTAAATTAAAAAGCAAGTTCGTATATGTACTTCCTTTAAACCAACGTAATAAAATATGGTTTTCTAGGATTAAATCACATCTATATCCAATACAAAATCAAGTAACAAGTTACATAGATTATGTCGATGTCGTATATACGAAGTTCAAAAGATAAACGTTATACTTCGTAATTCAATATATTTCCTTAACACTTTGATCATATATATATATAACCTCACATGTTATGTTTTCAATCTTAAATGACTTGAAAGAAACGATGAAAATGGAAACAAGTCAAGTTAGTATCACTAACCTCAAATGGAAGGATGATGTCTTCGTTGTAGTCGATACGTCTTCACGTTATTCAGGTCTTCAGAGTAATACTGTATGTATCAACATTCATAGACTTTATAGTCTAGCCTAAACGAAGTTGAATCTAGTAATTTTAATCAAGCGACTCTAATATAGTTTTGATACTAAATATGACAACCAACCTTGACATACCAACGCTTGGTGGGTTCAACCGAATAATGCTCTAGCAAAAGGTTAAACTAAATCTTATACCATTGGAGATAATTTATTAATTATGGGGCTCCATATTTGTTATATGTGTAAGCGTTCCTAAATATAGGTTCTACTATGACTTTTCCGTAGGATTTTTTACAGTCGTTGTTAGAGATGCTCTAAGAAAACACAATCAATTTGGATGCTTCGATCAATGACCATCTCCGGGAGAATATTTTCATCAAAATGAATTAGTTGGGAAAATCAGAGCCTACAGTGGGAGTAGTCTATTCAGTCTCAACCGACCGCTACTTCAAGTCGGAACTCTCTGTATGACAAAAAAGTGTTGTTTGGGTATGTGCGGCATTCTTTTTACCGTTTAGTATTTTATAAAACCCAAATGGACCTTAGACGTTCATCTAATATATAGGGCAGCATAAAAATCTAGTGCACACATTTTTTTTTTTGTATTTTACTGTACTTTCCATAATGTGTTACGCTTAATCATCTCCTCTCCAACCAAATAGCGTGCTTTTACACTTTATCTCGTGGGATTATATTGGAAGGACATCAGTTTTTTTTTAATGCTGTTTATATTTTTGACACTACCTTTTTCTAGTACGTTCATTAGGTGGTGTGTCCGGAGCCTTAGTATTGATTATATATAATTTTTTTTCAGATCGAAAGAGAAGATATATTAGAAAGAAGAATGTATAAGTGAAAAGGAGAGGGTAAGTAACACATCACCAATTTGTTTCATTTGGGGACCTATATGGAAAATCCTTGTACAATATATACATTCCGTTACAAACATGCATAAGATAGTTTTAACAAAGTAAACCTAGTATGTATTCGAACTGTACACGAACTGAATTCTAACAAGAACGAGTCTTGTAATCCAATTCAAGACAACAAGAACAAGTCTTGTAGGGTTTTTTTATAGTTGAGTTAACACTATCTAGATTTAACAAGGATGGTGAGTTTTTGACAAGGACATAAATTGTAAAATCGTTTTTCCTGGTTGCAGAAGTGTAATGTATCCTTGACCCAACATCAGGATTAAGCATAGCCAAGCCCATAACATATATTGAATACCCTATAACATCTTGTCTAGACATAGCTAAAGCCAAAATATAGTTGTTATAGCTCATAATGCTTCAGCTAAGACAAGAATGGATTAATAGGTTTAGTTAGAATCATCCCAAAGCAGTCGGTCAAATCCATAGCATAGCCGAGCATAATCTGGAAAAATATGGCATGTGGCATGTCAACCATTGCACTACAACATAAACAATGACACGTAGTTGTGCGTCATTTTCGTCCTTGCAGCTTAGGCCAAGGCCATGACACGTAGCCGAACGCCATTCTCGGCCATGACACATAACCATACGTCATTTCGGCCTTGGCAGCTTAGGCCAAGGCCGTAGCACCTAGCCGAGCGCCATTCCCGGCCATGAAACGTAGCCGTGCGTCATTTTCGGCTTTGGTAGCTTAGATTAAGGCCATGGAACGTATCCGTGCGTCATTTTCGGCCTAGGCAGCTTAGGCCAAGGCCATGGCACGTATCCGGGCGCCATTCCCGACCATGGCACGTAGCCATGCATCATTTTTAGCATTGACAGCTTAGGCCAAGGCCGTAGCACCTAGCCGGGAGCCATTCCCGGCCATGACATGTAGTCGTGCGTCATTTTCGGCTTTGGAAACTTAGGTCAAGGCTGTGGCACGTAGACGGGAGCCATTCCCGACCATGACACCTAGCTATGCGTCATTTTCTGTCTTGGCAGGTTAGTCCAAGGCCGTAGCACCTAGCCGGGCGCCATTCCCGGCCATAGCACGTAGCTGTGCGTCATTCTCGGACTTAACATCTTGGCCAAGGCCATGGAATGTAGCCGTGCGATATTCTCGGCCTTGGAATCTTAGGCCAAGGCCACAACACGTAGCTGCGCGTCATTCTCGGCCTTGTCGGCTTAGGCCAAGGCCATAACACCATCCCATGCGCTATTCTCGTCCATCGTATCTAAGGCCAAGGACATGGCAACTCTGTGCTATTTTCGGCCATGATAGCTTATGCCACAACAAGGCACGATTACGCCCTAAACATATGGCATACCAATGGCTACTAACTAAGATGAGATCTACGATTCATCAAAAACACCTAAGAAATATCAAAATACATCATGTGGGGGATTCTTCATGGATTATTGGTCTGGTGGTCTACGACAACATGCGGCGTGGCAACACCCAATGTGAAAAGTTAAAGTAGTGTGGAGGTTACAGCAGTTGGAGAGATAGTGGGCATAAAATAAAGTGGTCTCCAGAAACTTCCCTAAATCATCTCACACTAACCCATCATCTCCATTTCTCAATAACTCACGACTTCCACTACTTCCGAGATTGGTTTTATATATCTTAAATTACTATAAATAGGTGGCTTAACCTATTCAGAAACAGAACAAGCTTCGTACCTAAAATATATGTGTTCTTCATAGTTTTCAATACCCAACACACACAATTCAATACCATTGCTAGTTTCTCAAACTTTTTTGCTTTCCTCCCCTAAGATCAACCCATCTTCCTCTCAATCGTGACAGAAGCATGACAGAACGACTGCTATCGTGGTTTAGGCTTGTCGTGTTCGATTTTGATTTTCGAACCTAAATAGAAAGCACCACAGCGGTGCATTTGTTTTACCTAGAAGTAAAATTTAGGTACTAACAACAACGTACAACCTGTGATATTTCAACAACGTACAACCTAAAAGAAATAACACAGAAACCTTAACGGGGAAAATTACAATCTTGTAGAAAAACCCCGACACCTAGTCCAGGTGTTGGTGGTGGTTTTTAGCTCATGGATAAAATTGTAAAACCCTGTATTTAATGCGCCGTCATTCTGCAAAGAATATTGAGCCATTTAAAAGTGATGAGTGACCAAGCCTATTTACTTACATATGTATTGAGCAATTCAGCATATTTATATGAAATTTATTCAGAATGATGCGTGTAGCAAGAACCTCAAATATTTTGTAAATTTCTGATTATTTATTCTATGCCATGTTCCCCAGTTGAACTCTTAATATTGACATGACATGACGACTAATGCTCGCTCCCAGCCGAGTAACATGACTCTCCCGAAGTATCAGGATTAAGATGCGCGTGGAAGTACTCAATCAGAGGCACACATAGTTATGCTGCCCTTTGATATTAAATTAATGATTTTTTTGTATCAGTATGCAAAATTCACCCAAAATTGACTGATTTTGCGGAAACCCGCAAAATTCAGTTCTTTGACCTAATTTATCAATTTGCAAAAAATTAGGTTTTTGCGCCCTACGCAATATATCGAACCCTATTGGTCGAGACCAAACCTAGGTAAGCTAGGAAATTAATCCGCCATGGACTAGTAAGAGCAAAATCCTACCACAAATCAGAAAGCAAGAAATAAAAGAGGAGCTGCGGCAAATAGGAGCAGCAACAAGAGGAGGCGTGGCCGCACCACATGGCTGGCCAGTTCGCCCTAGTAGGCACCACCTGTAACCGGATGACCACACTCCATGTTGCCCTTTCCGGCCCCCCTTTCTCGTCGACCAATCAGGTCTCTCTAAATGCGCCATATGTATTTAGAATGAGGCCAACCCCATGTTGCTTGCCGGCCCCCTTTTCCATCGACCAATTAGGTCGCTCTAAATGCGCCACATGCATTTAGAATGAGGCTGGCTCCATGCTTCTTTCCGGCCCTCTTTCCATCGACCAATCAGGTCGCTCTAAATGCGCCACATGCATTTAGAATGAGGCTGGCACCATGCCGCTTTCCGGACCTCTTTGCATCGACCAATCAGGTCGCTCTAAATGCGCCACACACACTTAGAATGAGGCCGGACCCATGCTGCTTGTCGGCCCCCTTTCCATCGACCAATCAGGTCGCTCTAAATGCGCCACACACACTTAGAATGAGGCCGGCCCCATGCCGCTTGCCAGCCCCCTTTCCATCGACCAATCAGGTCGCTCTAAACCCGCCACACACATTAAATAAAGCCAAACCACACCAACACCTAGTAGTCCTCGCGTCAACATAGCCGCACACACTAATTAAGACTTTTACATGCCAAACCCTAATTTGGTTAAGACCGCCATGCCGTCCCATGCCAAATAATGCCACCTAAGGCATTAAGTTTGATACGACAACTAGAGCCAATATTACTGGGTCATATTTGGATCTAACACCAACATGCCAAGATATAGTGGCCGCGCTATTACGCCACTATGCCACTGGCAGGCGCTAACGAGATGTGGCCATAATCAACGACCACCCTCTTCCATAAATTACAATCTCGGTCGTCCAACTTCGCCAGCCGAACTGACGGACCTAGATTAAATCTCAGGCGACCAACCAAGACTAACTTAATAGCGTCACACGCTATTTCTTGCAGCAAGTCTCATGACTTAGCTCGCCACACATGATCACCCGCTGCCTAGTTTGCGCGCGGTTGGTCAGAATAACTAGGTCTTGCACACAGGACCCACTCAACAATCTGCTGCATATTTTCCACGAAAATACTCGAGACATCAAATATGTCACAAACTGGGGGATGCTCACTGGGGTATCGGTCTGGCAGTTTACAACATGCGGAGTGCAACGCACCCATTACGAGAAAATGTCAGGAAAAAGGCGGACGGTTAATGAGCAGTAAGTGAGTAGTGGGTGTAAGGCTGACCAGTCTTCCCTCATGATGGTAACATGATGGTCACCAGTTTTTACACGACTCCACTTCTCCACTACTTAACTGTCTCCACTTTCTACGAGATCAGGTGTGCTCAATCATGACTTGTATAAATAGGTTTTCGACCTATTTCGACAACAGAGGAACAAGTGTTATCAACACAAGTATCCAGAAACCATATTCTGATACAAGTCACAAAACAACCACGCCTTCATAATTCAACATTCTAATCTCAAACACCTTCTTCGATTCCCTCCCTAAGATCAACCCTTCTCCTTCACTTTGTGACCGAATTGAATCTGGAATGACCATTTCTTGTTTTAGGCCAGAGTCTTACAGATTGATCTCTCGAATCTAAAAGTACTCATGTGCAATATATTTGTTTAGGGTTTGAATTCGTTTCTCATCAACACACCCAAATTTACCAAAAACAGTAGAATCAGTTTTTACCCCAAAACACCAGGTTGAATGCACATTGATTTAAATTGTTATACCAATTACTTACTACCATATTTCAGACTAGATGAAATGCCTTATTCAGTTGTATTCGTGCACCTGTAAAAATTCTAGCAGAAACACCGATTCTCTTTAAGAATTGCTTTTATAAATATTTTAGCAGAATGCTAATTCTATTTAGAAGACACTCGTCGAAATCTTATAGCATAACGCCAATTCTCTTTAGAAGATGCTTCTCAACAATTAGGGTTTACACATTTCATAAACTAATTAATTTTTCCTAAAACAAGATGAATTAGAAATCTTCTAGAGATATCTTGATCTATCAAATCTAGGGTTTGTAATAAATAATCATCTAGATACAGGTTCCATAACTATAAAAAAAGAAGATAACTAACCTATGCTTTACAATCCCCATGTAAAGTCTTCAAAATCTCATGCTTGTTCGTGTAAAAAAAAGATGTGGAAAAAACCTTACGCAACACACACAATTTTACAAGGGATGGTTTGTATAGTTACGTGAAACCTCTTTTTATAGTGAATGGCCAAGGATAAGTTGCTTAGAGTTCAAGACACATTGTCTAGGAAAGGAAACATCAAAAACACGACTAAAATTGCTTCAAGTCATGTTTTACGATTTAGTCCGCGAACTGTCACTAAACGTTGTGTACTGTCTCCTGTTCACAAACTGAACCTTTAGCCGCACTTTTCAACTTCAGTAAATTACTAATAACTTGTTCGGTATAACTCGAAATTGAGTGATTCTTGGCTCGTTAATTTCGTCTTTTCATTAAGTATGACATGGAGACCATTCCAAGGTAAATGGTTATTCTTTGGCTCAAAACTCCTCGATTATATATACAAAAGTATACTTACCGTCATAGGAATTTTTCCGAAGAGTGATCACTTTGTTTTGGCATATAGAGAGGTAGAATAAACAAGAGAATGAAGAATTTGTCACTAAAATTTAATTAAGTTCTCCATAGATGTGTTCATGAATCTTCCATCTTCAGTTTTAAGGATAGTTTTGATTCCATACTCTACTTCTTAAACCTTATCTAGTCTAAAACTTACTTTAGTAGACTAAATTGAGAATGTTTTTTGTCATCTAATTTGACAACTAAATTGACATACCAATGCCAGTAGGTTCGACCGAACAATGCTTTAACTGAAGGGGCTCTACCAGAGGTAGATGAGAAAAGTAAAACTAAAATTACGTAAAGATAGCATCCCAATTAGTAAAGACTCAACTTGCAAAGTTTAACTGCTTTCTATGCCCAATAGCTATTTCCTAAGATAAGACTAATGCCTTAGCTTCAATATTTAAATTAACATCAATCTTGTAATGATATTTTTCAAAAGTATAGCAGTTTCTTTCCCTCCAGGTAGTGCTGACAACTGTAGCCATAATGAGATCCCAAATGTAGTTTCTAGAACTAGAGAAGTGTGAGTGATGACGAAGATCAACCATCATTCTCATAGAACTAGGAACTATCCATGACCAACATTTACCAGGAATAATCGCAGACCAAATCTAGTAAGCAACTTTGCAAAGTAATAAATGATCATGTGTTTCAATGTCATTACCACATACTTTGTATAGATTCGTATCCTTACGCTATAACATATCAATGGTATTCAACTTACCATATATAAAACACCAAGTTAAGAATTTGATTTTAGGTGGAAATGAAGGCTTCCATATGAAACAATGAGGGAAGTTATTTAAACCAACTTCCCCAACCATGTCCTAGGTGTATCAAAAAACATTCTTTTAACTAAGCGTATATAATAAAACAACCAATTTGGTGTACAACTTATATATGGAAATGCAGGCTTTCTTAGATATGCATTTAATGAGAGTCAAAGCGGTCAGGAAGTTAGAAGACCATGTTGACCAGGGAGGTGAAGAAAGAGGATGTGATAAGGGTTAGAAGGATAACGACAATATCGTTGGGAAAAGATTCCACTGATTCGAAGGAACTAGCCAATGAGCGAAGGTGAAAACCGAAGCTCGTCGTATAACAACACCAACAAGACCAGTGAAGGATATGAGCTGTCGCCCACCACATGTAGGGTTCAAGAATATAAAGCTCAGTTTGGTTAACTTTACCTATGTAAGTGGTGGTTCAGATTTTTCCTCACAAGAGATAAATCTAGGTGTAATCATTTGTCATAAGTGATGGTTGTGATTGGATTAGAAATGCATCTAACGGACAAAATTTATCATGTCATTAAGGTTCCATAATTCTTCATAATAAATAGTCTATTATTTTGCCATGATAATATTTTATTAAGTGTCAAATTAAAAGTGATAATACATAAATTATTCTACTAATAGTGATAACAAATATATATTTTTATTTATTTTTATTAGCTAATACTTAGGATTAGTTTGGTATTGTTGCGAGCTTTACAAAAATGCTTTTCCGATGTATGTTACTGTGCCGAGCTCTGTAAAAAAAAAATGAATGGCTGCAAATTATAAACTAAAGCTAAAACTATTTTAAAAGCCATCAAATTGTGTCTGGAAAAATATCAGGTTCAACTATAGCTAGTGAGAAAATGACAAAAGAAGACATATCTCTAAAAATTGTTTATTCTATTTTATTGTGATTAAAATAATTTAATTTTTCTACTATCAGAGTACATATATGTAATATTAAATTTACTAATTAGTATTATTATTAAAAAGTATTATTTTTCTTAACCACTTTTAAAAAATCAACAATTGCTTATATTTATTGTTGATAAATTAAAGTATATTTCAGCGATACAGTATAACATATAATGTAGTTTGAAAATAAAAAATAATCATCTTTAAAGAATAAAATATAACGAATAGAAATTGGTAAAATATTGATCCAAGGATAATTTTTGTTAGTTATAAAAAAAGATGAGATAAAATTTGAAAATAAAAAATGAGATCAGGGTGAACTATAACATTTTCTTTTTAAGTTTCTAAAACCTCCTTCTCCCCCACTTTAAAAATTGATAGATTTTGGAAGTGTTTTGCATAAAAATCACTTTATAACATCTTTACCAAACACTAGAAAGAAAAAATATTGCTATAAATATGTTTTCAAAGAACTCTTTTTTTTGAAAGAAAAAAAGCATCACCAAACTTAGTTAGATTGGACAACAATTATATAAGTGGATCATAGTGACGGTGGCAAGTATCGGTGCCCAAAGAGTAATTTCGCATTGTCTCACGTATTTCTTGATAAATGGTTTAACGTTGTTTTTATTCAATGATGATGGATAACAAAGTTTATTGTTAGTAGAACGTATTGTTATTAGGTTAAGTACTTAACGACTTAACTTACTAACTGATCATGGTTTTATTATTTTTACGCAACGAATAACCTCACATTTGGAAGCGTAGTGTCGCAGAATGTAATGGCCTGACCCTCTACCGATAATGTTCTCATTTAGACACGACGGTCATCTGATATATAATATGAGGTTTTGAATGGTCACCACTGCGGTCATCCAGCAGCAGCTTCTAAGGAGGTCACCCATCCGAGGATTACTCAATACTGAGCATGCTTAACTATATAGAGATTTTTTGCCAACTATGAAGCCAGTTATACAGAAAAGGTCTCGGTGTTAGGAAAAGACAAACCATTACCTATATTCCATTTGACGAATCCTACCTGCCGATTCAGAGTACAATAACACCACCAATTTAATTTGGAGTCGTCCTCGTCTTCAGAATATGTTCCATCCTAGACTCTGGCATTTTTTCACACTCATGAGACCCTTTCCAGACACAATCTGTCAAGCATACTCTTTTACCCTCGACGGGTAACCCGTGGTCGACTCTAATGCTATTTGTAAGGACCTGATCCTCCGCCAATACTGTCCTCGCTTAGTCACTGCAGTTATCCGACAGTGTGGGATTTTCAACTGACATGGTCATCAATCAGCAGTTTTCTGGTAGCCCATCCCTAGATTACTCTCGCCGAAGATCGCATAGATACAATGTTTTTTACCAACTCTAGGTCCAACTATGTTGAAAAGGCCACAATGTTACGAAAGGACAAGCCATTACTTATATTCCATTCGATGAACTCTTCCTGCCAAATTGAATTACGTACATAATATATTTTGGAATTTTGAAAAACTAGAACTACATCGTATGTGAGTAAAATGGCTGCCATTGGAAATGACTTAACATTTTAAAATATAATAGCTTAAGTGAATGAATTAGGTTTTCATTATGTCATTGAAACAGTAAGAACATACAATACGATATATACTGTTGAGTCATTTCTGAGTTTTACTCTTTTCAGACTATTCTTAAAGGGGAAAAAAGCAACAAGGATCCGAATGCTGTTAATATCTACACAATTATTCTTGGGACGAATGAAATCAGGCCTTGTAATTTTGCTACAACTTACATAGTTTAATGTATTGGTTCCGCTCGGTTGTTGGAGTATGTGGAACGATAAACCACATATGTATAGCTAGGGATAGTCCCTCATGGAATAAAGAAGAATACATGTGGAGCTTAATAAGCTTGGGCATCTCAATACATAGTACCGAGGAATTTTAGTTAAAAATCCCACACCTCTTATCCCAAGGTGGTCAAGTGGGGTTCGGGGTTATGTGGTCGGCCCTGAGTAGTGTTCGATGGTCTGTGAAGATCCTAAAAATTGGTATCAAAACCTGTGGTTGAGTCTACTGTCGGAACATATGAGTGGTTGTGGATGTCACCCGGTTTAGGGTGCAAGTGGAGTCAGATTTAAGGTGGAGCAGGCAAGACCCAAAGTTGAACTGGCGCTCAAGGTGGAGTTAGTGTCTCACCCATTAACTCAGGTGGAACAGGGTTCTAGATCGGCAAGGCAATGCTCAAGGTTGAATTGGCGCTCAAGGTGGAGTTAGTGTCTCACAATTAACTCTCAAGTGGAGCAGGGTTTTAGGCGGGAAAGGAAATAGTCAAGG
Source organism: Papaver somniferum (assembly GCF_003573695.1). Classification (NCBI taxonomy): domain Eukaryota; kingdom Viridiplantae; phylum Streptophyta; class Magnoliopsida; order Ranunculales; family Papaveraceae; genus Papaver; species Papaver somniferum. The sequence continues at coordinate 95,226,762 of NC_039366.1, read as the reverse complement.
TGGAGTTAGTGTTTGCCTTCTCATTAACTCAACGTGGAGTCGGATTCCGGGGCGCCCAGTGACATTAATCACGATCGATGGGTAGCATATACCGATAGTAATCTTATGGTAGAATCTGATTGGACTAGTGAAGTGGTTTAATCTCGCCAAGGTGCATATTATTGGAGTATGTGGCGCGATAAACCACATATGTATAGCTAGGGATAGTCCCGCATGGAAGAAAGAGGAGTACATGTGGAGCTTAATAAGCATGGGAATCTCCTTACGTAGCACCGATAGATTAAAACTACACACCTCTTATCCCAAGATGGGTAGGGACAACATCAGTGCTATGTGGTCGGGCCCATAGTAGGTTCCTACGGTCCATGAAGATCCTAACATCGTTCACTGAAATAAGGAAGATGCAGAAAGGTAATACCATTTCAAAGGATCGATAAGATATCTTTGTAAACTAAAAAACATATCAATTAATGTTTTTTTTTTGGGACAAAATATGAAAAAAATGAATTCCGATATAATTTCATGGCTGGCTTGAGACCTCGTTCACTGAAATAAGGAAGATACAAAAAGATAATACCATTTCAAAGGATCGATAAGATATCTTTGTAAATTAAAAAAACATATCAAATAATGTTTTTTGGGTGGGACAAAATATGTAAAAATTAATTCCGATATAATTTCATTGCTGGCTTGAGACATCGTTCACTGAAATAAGGAAGATGTAGAAATGTAATACCATTTAAAAGGATCGATAAGATATCTTTGTAAACTAAAAAAAATATCAAATAATGCTTTTTTTTTGGGATAAAATATGTAAAAATTAATTCCGATATAATTTCATGGCTGGCTTGAGAATACAACTCAAGAAACAAGAGGCATAATATGGGAGAATGTCAAGGCGGAAAATGCTAGAAATGATTTGTGGATTGAAGAATAAAAATATCTATCGGGTTTTCGTTTACTTTTGTAATGATAAGAAGGGTAAACTTGATATTAATAAATATTATATTTAATATTCATATGTCGGAAAATGCATAACTAAATAAAAATTATGTCCGTGCCGTAACCCTAGTGTCTTTATAAGGGAGAAACTTTTATGGTAAGAGGGTTGATAATTTTTTGATACGAAGAGATAAAAGAGTATGAATCCATTGTAACCTGAGAGTTGTTATGAGAGAGTTATAATCATCTAAAAAGATTAAAAGACTTAGTGAATCACCCCCAAGGATGTAGATTTTCACATCGAACCAAGTAAATCACCTGTGTAATTTCTTATTTGCTTCTCCATTTGACTTTTGGTAATCATCAACTAATACTTGCTCTATAACCTTTATACCATTTTGGGCGCATCTATGGGCTTTTCCTACAGTTACAAGATGTAACATTTCCTAACAGCTCCCACCAACCATAACATAAACCATAAGTTATTCTTCACTAGCATTCTCAGGAGAAATTTCGCTCGCAACTTTTGAAATGTAAGGGCACTTACATCGTACATAGTGACGAGACAAACCAAATACCAAAAGTCAGACTAAAAGCTAAAAAAAATTGGTATTCCGCGCATTCAACCGCAACGGGAAAAGACTAAAATTTGGTCAAGCGCTAGTATAAACCATCTGAGCTCGAGCATTGATTCAAGTTCCGTCTAACGCTTAGACGCATGTACAGTGAACTCCAGAGTTGGGCGTGCATAAAATGTTCGCCTAGTGTGAGACGCACATTACATCACCATTTGATGTTGGGCATTCACTATAAAAATGCTTGGCGTTTAGTGTTGGGCGTTCACTATAACGACACTTGGTGTTTGGTGTTGAGCGTTCACTATAGCAACGCCCAAGCCAGGCGGACATTATAACAACGCTTGATACCAGGCATAAGTATCATCGACATCTTCTTGGAAGGACTTTATGCTAGCGCTCTAGTGGGACGCTCTTTATATTACGTTCAACAATTGGACGCTACTTATATCTACGCTTAATATTAGACAATGATTATCCTCACGCCTAACACTAAACGATCATTACATACTCCCAAGCCAAATATGGGTTTTAGTCTGGGTTGGCTATTAGTTTTGGTCTCAAACCCTAAAAACCCAGACCAAATATGGGCTTTGGTCTCTCCATTGTGTCTGATTCCTAGACTAAATTTGGGTATAGTCGGGGATTATAGGTGTGACTGGACGCTCTTATGGACGTTACAAAAATATTTAACCAAAGTTTGAACTATTTCAAATTTCTTAAGGTTTTGGAGTTGAGATGAAACTTGATATTATGGAAGTCGTACATGGAGGATAAATATTTTCACTACAAATCGATCAAGATCTTTTTTTTTCTTTTTTTTTCCATGAAAAGAGGATGAAACCTTATATGATAGATTGATAACTTAGGTTCTCATAAACACAAGAATCTATTGATGTTACAAGGCTTCGACAATTTTCAATATAAAGATAATGCAGCATAGCTATAAGGCTATCACCTGTCCTAGTGTTTTGAATGGCATAAAGATTACAAAAAGTCGTAATGTTTGTTGCCTTTCTAATACTGAATCTAAAAAGTAAGATAAATGCAGAAGCTTTGAAATTAATACACCAATTGATGTTAGCTTTATAGTCTTCACTAATGTTGTTGTTCTATCGCCTTTGCATATCTTCCCATTAGCTGCTTAAGAGTGGGTTCTGAGTCACTTTGAAAAGTGATGTTGTATCCACTCTATTCAGTTGTCCACCAGAAGGCAGCTTCAGCACCATTTTCTTCTAGTTATTCCCTAATTATGCAGTCCTCAAAAGTTCCTCTTGCCTCGATTATATTACCTGCAAAACCCATCAAAGTTATGCCAATTCCAGATTGACTTATGGGAATATGCATAGTTAGAGATATGGACATTCTCATGCTTAACTATGTTACTTGCTTTTCAGGTTCTCTATCTAAAATTCTTAAGACTTCCTCATGCATAGGGTCATAGAAAAGTGTTTGCATTATGTTATAACCAGGCATGTTAACAATCATTGTACTATTGATAAACTGTACTATGGTTTTTGCTGTATAGGCACTATCTTGTGTCTTCTTTTGGAATGTGATTTTGCATCGCGCTTTCCATATATGCCAAATTACAATACTACAAAATTCTGGCCACTATATTATTATTCCATCTCCTTTGTTTTTTTTTTCTAGAAACCAATCATTTAACCATTCATGAATGCAATTTTTTCCGTCTGTCACATAATTTATATATATCAAAGTTTAAGTGCATCCATATCTGAATTGCAAAATTGAATTTGAGGAAAAGAGGAGATAAAGATTCATCGTTCTCATTACATAGGTTGCATTTAGATATTAATGTTAGGTAGAATTGTAGCTACTATAATACCTGTCAATAAAATTGACCGTGTTGCTTTCCAAATGAAAAGCTTTATAAATGGAGTTCCTTATAATCTCCATATCCTACCCCAATCACTTCCAGGAATGTTGCTATTAATATTTATTGAATTATACAAAGATTTTACAGTAAAATCACCTTGTTTTCCTAAATTCTAGTATGCAACATCTTCTATATCAGTTACATGGATAAGTATATTCAGAAATATATTAACCGTACTTTCGTCGAAACATATTTTTAACTTTTGTTCATCCCAATTTTTGTTTATTGTGATGAGTTGACATATCTTTTTCAAATTTGTAGTACCTGTAATTGATTTTTGAACTATGGTGTTTGTAATCCATTGATTTTTCCAAATATCAATAAGTTTTCCATTTCCTATTTTCCATCTACAATGTCTCTTGACTTGTTCAATTTCAGTAAGAATCCCTTTCCACAACCAAGTGTCTCCTTCTTTAGGTTTGAGATTAATGTGAAGAATATCACACTTTGGATAGTATTTTGCTTTTAGGATTTTTGCTCCTAAAGAATTTGGTTTTTCTTTCAGCCTCCACCCCATATTAGAGATCGTTGCTAAGTTAAACTTATATATGCTCTGTATACCTAGGCCTCCATCTTCTACTGATTTGCAGACCGACTCTCATGCTTTTATATAAGCCTTTTTTGCCATTCTTATTCTTCCCATTTTCATCCTTTCCCCACCAGCAGTCTCTTTGAAGATTTGTAAGAGTTTTACAGATTTTCTTTGAGATTTTAAAACAATTCATTTATATACACTACAAGTAGGGTCATCAATGGGGATCTGATATCCGATAGCCGTTTTCGAATATCCGGATTCCGATAGGATATTTTCCGACATAATGGTTACCGGATATCGGAACCGAAGAACTTATTGAAACTTTCTGTGTTATCGTAATGGAACCGGTTGAGGCAGTTTCCGTCACGATAATATCCGACAACGTGTATACTACACGTGCAAAATCCTATACCTAGTTATACCCTTCGCTTGAATCACTTCAGTTCAGTATATTTCCGTGACACAAAAGAGAGAAGAAAAACTGACCTCCCCTGCCTTCTATCTTCAAATTCTTCTGAACCATTTTCTTATATACAAATCATGTGTGATTACTGATTACAAAAGTAGGGTTTTCTTCTTGTATTTCTTTTGAGTTCAATTTCGATCTTAAAACTCAATTTAAATTTCAATTTAGGGTTTCTGAAATTAGGGTTTTCATAATTGATTTGTGATTGTGAAATTAATCATGTCCCAAAGCAAAAGAGCATCCAATCATGTTGGTTCCTCAATCAATCCCTCATTTTCAGTGGCATCACAATTACAAGAACATACAAGTGTTCAAGGTTCAGGAATTAACTCAACACCTATTACACCTGTAACTCGTCCCAGAGAAGAATGAGAAGAAGACGAAGATCCAATTGTAGCTGAAGAAAAGAAAAAACTACGTTCGACACGGTCTGATGTATGGATTGAATTTGAAAGAATAGTTAGTAAGAAGCTTGGACCAGGTGGGAAGGAGGTTGGGATAATTATAGCCGAATGCAAACATTGTAAGAAGAGAGTTGAATCACCAAGGAACCAGCCGCTTAAAGTCCCATCTAACTACCTGCAAAGATAAGCCAGAGAATAAGCCTGGACAAAGAAAGATTACTGCAATCAAAACAGATAGTGCACAAATTAAGTTAACTAATTAAAAATATGATCCTGATGCTACTAGAATATTTGTTGCCAAGATGATTGCTAAGCATGATTATCCAATCAATATAGTTGAGCATCCATATTTTAGAGAGTTTGTTAGGTCTCTGAATCCTTATGCTAAGATGTACAATAGGAAAACAAGTAGGGATGATATCACGAAACTTTATGTTGAGTACAAACTGCTATTACAAGAACAATTTGACACAATAACATCTAAATGTAGTTTAACAAGAAATATGTTGACAAGTAAACATACAAAAGATGGTTATTGTTGTGTGACAATGTATTACATTGATGGTGATTGGACACTGATTAAGAAAACACTAGCATACATTTTAGTGCCATCACCACATACTGGAGAAGTTCTAGCAGATTTTGTGAAATCAGTAGCTCTAGATTGCAACATAGATAATAAGTTTTTTGCTGTAGATACTGAAAATGTTATATCCAATGATGTTATGATGCAAAATCTGAAGAATTGGCTTGATAGCAAAAATTGTCTAGTTCTTGAGTAGGATTTGTTCCAGATGTGGTGTAGCAATCATATATAACATTTAATTGTATTATGTGGAATGAAAGTAGCTGCTCCACTTATAAATGCATCTAGAGAATGTGTGGAATATCTCAAGTCAAGTCGGGATAGAAAAGAGAGGTTTGCAAATTCTATATCACAATTTAAGCTTCATGGAAGGTCTGTTAGTTTAGATATGGACACCAGATGGAACTCCACCTTTAACATGTGTAAGGATGCAATTCATCTGAGACAAGCATTTCTTAGGCTTGCTGAATTGGATTTTGATATACTACCAAATGCTCAGGAGTGGCAGTAAGGAATACATATATGTGACTGTTTGCAAGTGTTTGATTTGATGTCAACCAAGTTTGCAGGAATTGAGTATCCCACAACAAATATGTATCACAATGGGGTGAATGAGATTCATAAATGCATTAAAGGATGGGAAACAAGTGAGCATGAGTATATCAGAGATATGAGATTGAAGATGAGGTCAAAGTTTCATAGCTATTAGAAAGAATGTAACCTGTTGCATGGTTAGCGGAACTATTACACTCATTATAACAAGTTTTATATAACACTCCGTGCACTTTTCTCTTCTTATGAAACCAACACTACAATTCTAGATTATTTTGGTAATTCAGCTAGTAGAATGAGTTCATCTGGATTTGAGATTTCTGCAGCTACAACAATAACAAATGATTTTGAGTATGATGAGTTTATGATGAAAAACCGTGAAATTGAGGTTCAGAAATCAGAGTTGCAGAACCACTGCTTCCTAAAGGCATACCCACTGATGGATTGAGGTTTGATATATTGAGTTGGTGGAAGAACCATGCTCCTAAGTTCCCAACTTTTGCAAAGATTGCTAGAGATGTGTTGGTTGTTCAAGTGACAAGTGTAGCATTAGAATTAATGTTCAGGACTGGTGGTAGGGTCCTTACAACTTACAGGAGTTCATTAGCTCCATAATGTGTTCAAGCTTTGCTTTGCTTGAGTGATTGGTTGCCTGATCTCAATGACAGTGATAGTTGTGTTACTGGTTGGTAACTTTCCTTAGATCCTTTCCTTTTATATTTATTGCACTGTCATTACCAACTAAACTAATACATTTGATTTTCTTTGAAAATGTAGATGTATAGAACTAAGGAGTAAGGACTAACGATTAAGGAGGAATGCATTTGCAGTTGCACTGCAGGATGTAACAAGTTATGAAAATTCACGTCTCAGTCCAAGAATTCAACTATTTTTGAGTTTCTTTGTTTTTTCTTTTGCAAGATATTTTGAACATTTGCATGTCTTTACTTTATGTGACATGGATTTTGAACCGAAATCTTGGTTGTTTTTAGATGAATTTGGATTTGAAAATTGGTATTTCTGTTTTCTGTCAGATGCCGAAAATTATAGGAAAATTATGTGATATCCGATAACTCCAATGCAACGCAATCGAAATTGAATTTAGATTTCCGTCGGAATTTATCGGATATCCGATACCTCTTATTGTAACGTAACGGAAGTGGCTGAGCCACTATTCATTTCGATAAATGCCGTTGACATCCCTAAGAGCTTCTCCAATGGAAAATGTGTGAGGAAAAAAGTGTTAGTACAGGTAGGATGCACATCCAAAATTCCTAAAATCATTCTCCAACCCTAACCTCCATGACCAATGTGTAGATGACTTAGCATAATTTTGGGTAGACATCCTCTTGCTCAACCTCTTGTCTTAGAGGTTCACATAGAGGATGTCTATCCATCCTAATCAACATTTTTTTAATAAACAATAAATTCCATTAAGTTAATAACAATTTTAATGGCGGATTAATACTAAAAATTATTTCTTTTCTTCTTCTTTTCACGAGCCACCAAGAAGAATGCTACGAAATCAAAATCAAAGTCTGACAATACTACTACTATTTTGGATCAATTATGTATTTATTTTTCTGAAAAGGTGATCAATCGTATTTGATCAATACATACTCATAAAAGAAAATCATATATGATCAATATTATAGGTACTGATCTGTGTTTTTCATTATCTCAGAATCATACAATCGAAAAGTAATTTTCCCCAGCTTCGCCCCTGGCTTCCACTTCAGGCCATATACTCCGCATCTTCTCAAGTACTAACCATTACAGAGATGATTTTTTGCTCCTCTCCAAAATACTCGAGCTACAACACCTTGAATTATCTAAAATTCTCTCACCTCAACCACCTGTTCACATCCAAAAAAACCAACTCCTCCCCTTTCACCTGTTCAATCCATACTTCCACTTTCAGCTACACCTTTTTCTGTTGTTACAGATCAAGCATACTAACCAAAATATATAATCAGTTAATCACCCTAGTGATAAGATAGTTGGGGCCTGTAATTTTTGTTACTTCTTATTCTTTTGAATGTGTAATCAAACTTTAGATATAGGTCGGCTACATCTCAAAGATCTCATCCTAGAAAACATATAATCTTACCGTTTTTCGAATTGAATCGTTAGCTATGAAACATAATAATCAGAAAAATAGAGCTAGCTCACGCAGAAAATAGATATAATGGTTATTTTTCGGTCAATAAATATCATAAAATCTTTTCTTCAATTTGAAAACAAAAGACAGCTAGGCAAAATGTTGGTAAAAAAGTAGGTGGGTTGGAGATGAAATTTTTTTCTCCCCTATATTTAAGAAAATTGGTTATTAGATAAGATAAAGAATGTCTTCCCCAATATCACATAGGAATCTGACCACAAGACCATTGGAGAAGTTCTAACTGCAAAAGAAGAAGTTAGATTCTTAACCATCACAATTCTTCCTACACTATTTACTATAATACTATTCCACCCTTTTAACCGTTTAGTCAGGTTTTTTTTTTATTAGGGGCTCAAAACTTTTTACTTTTGATATGTTAGTAAAAAGTGGAGATTCCGAATATCTACCATTTAAAGGAATAGAGGTCACCCCTAAGATTTGTTTAATTCGGTTTATTTTTTCCGGGTCAGTTTTAGAGCTAAAAAAGACCCCAGATTTACACTACAATGTTTCGATCCACATCAAATGCAATTTTTATCAACAGAAGGAATGCAAGGCTGACACTAATTTCTATTAACACAAATGAAAACTAACCGATACTTTGATTTCCAATCCTGCTTATTTTTCCTTCTAAATGGGATGATAGGAAAGATACCCAATCATGTTTTGATTTTAAATCCATGAAAAATCCACATTCCTCAAATAACACAAAATTTAAGAATCTAGTAATATAGATGAGCAATAAAAACATAATATTCTGGGGTTCTTTCTTTAGATATTTCGCAAAATTTGGACCTCTTGCTGGTTACAACTCTCAAGGTATCTCCTACAGCTAAATCTATAAAAACCACACAATATAGCAGGATCTGCATTCATACTTGGTAAAAACAATGCTTAGAAGATGCGAACTGGCTTGCCCATGGTACTCTTCAAGTATAAGCACCTCACCTGATTCAACAAACATATCGATAAACAATTAAACTTCCCACAATATTTACTACTAAATGCAAATCAGTAAAAAAATGTCTTACTACGCACAGATAATGTCAGCTCATTTTCACAGAAACGAAGATGTGTCAAAACATTCAATACCAACTAGACTGAAAACATGCTTCACGGATCTAAAGATACGAAAACTCACATTTTGCCAATTCTTCTTGAGCAATGAAACTAGAAAATTGACACTAAGCTGGACGTTCTGGAAGATCTGCTTGTCCTCCATTCCAAGGTTACCAACAGCAACACCCATACAAAGCACCTTCTTTAATTGAAACTTAACCATTGCCTTGGTTTCGTTAACCTTGGCCTCCAATGATTCCTGATGCGTCACAAGAGTTGGAAACTTTCCTGCATTATAAAACTCAAAAGCATTAGACAAGCACACTTAGAAATGCCCATGTTACCTGGTATATGCATAAAAAGAAGCACTCGGAATCCAGATTCAACACAAAGAACTTCAAAAAGATGTAGCACCAACAAGATCATATATGAGAAGGTGGCACAAGCAGCATTGATAAATAACAAAGTACGTTTGACTTAATAAAAATACATGCCTGCCTTGTTAAGACCAGGACCAAGGAGACGGGGAATCTGCTTGATAACAGCTTCCGAGGCTAGAAAAGCATGAAATTTCTTTGCAAGCTTCTTGACCAATTTCTTGTTCTTGTTGAGCTTCTTTAGCCCTTCAACATCCATATATTCAAGTCCAATTTTTTGAGCCTGTAATCGAAAGTAGCAAAGTATTATGTTATATATAAAATACACAAATCATTGCCCTCACTGAAGTGTATCAGGTAAAATAACACTCTAAAAGAGTAACCAAAGAATGGGATGAAGACGTAGGCATCATAGAGTCATGAGCTGACTAAGACAGAGCAATGGCTTTCTCAGAAGTCAATATATATGACCCTAATATTATTATAGAGAGGCGGGTCCCAAAGGTCTATGATTGAACTTTGGAGGTTTAGGCTCTTCAAGGATCTATGGATATGGAGACAAACTGATCTTTACACATACCGTATACACCAAGAAAAGTGCAGTACTACACTTGGAAACTTTCAAAACTTAGAAAATAATACAGCATATATTTTTCTAACAGGAAATGCTGAATAGAGCAAAACATACCTCCTCAACATGCTGAGCATCTCCAAGCATACAGACTTTCATCTTAGGTCGAGGAATATGTGGCAACTTCACTGAACCACTGAAACGCTTGTCCTTTTGTGGATCATAGTTCTTAAGACCAATCTGAAGCTCCACTGTTTCAGTGAACTTACGCTTCTTATCCTTAGCTTCTGTACCTATCTGGCTGATTGCCTCCCTCAACACTTCACTCTGAAGCTTACTGTAAAAGGTAAGAATATCAAGTCAGGTCGAAAACTTCAATACTTGATCTAACACCTAGAACTTGATTCTCATTTAAAAAAATAACATATCTCCAAGTATATCACTCAACACCAATCATATGATACAACAAAACTATTTCAGAACCAAGGTTACCGATAAACACTCATTCAGTGTCCATTTAGTGCGATTAGGTTATGAATTCAGCACATTGGCATGTAGGGATTAAGCATAATCAACACAAATGCACACACATTTAGGTCATCAGAACAGCAAACTATGTAGTTTGTTTCTTTCGACATGTAAACTTAAACATTTTATACAGAGGATTGACTTAAGGGTCTCATCTTATAGTCTTCTAACACTCGTATAAAATAGGGTTAGTATAACACAAAACCACACAGGATTCCAAATCAAAATGTGTAAAATACATGGAAACCCTAACTACTGAATCGGAATACAGTACGAGAAGTTTAACTAAAGAAACTCTAATAAAACATACCTCATGGTTTAACCTTTTCCTGATATCTACCCTGTAACCAAAAACAAACATAAATCAAATCAGTAACAGATAATAACACAGTGAATAACGACATTGAATTCAAACAAATCTAACTATCGATAATTTTGAAAAAAAATATAAGGTTTTGGAGAATCAAAATAAAGCTATTAGAGATCTAGCTGCAAATTCATGTAACCTTCTATAAATATTTAACCAAAAAATACCAATCACATAGATTTTACTGAAGATACGAGATAGAGAAAAAGGGAGGAGAACCAACCTGTGTAGGAGAGGAAAAAAATGAAAACCCTGAATTAGGGTTTCTGACTTTTCTTTTTATAGGTTCTCAGAACCTTGGACCTGTTACTTTGGACCTTCTTAAGCCCATATGATAAGTAGTGGCCCATTTACGAAATTAGGAAACCGACTAGACTTGTAAAATTGAGGATTTTCTTGGTCTATTTAAGTAGATGATCACATACTAAATTCAACATCTTTCGCATATAAACCATACACGTCGTGTATTCTCTCTAGCGCACGGTCTCAGTTCTACACAAAGATGGTGTCAAGCAGTAGTAGCAGTACTAGTAGTGTTTATGCGCAGGTTCTGGAGTCCGGTTCGGCATCAAGTAGTAGAAAATCAATGAATCTGGGGTGCCGTTCAGCATCAATTATCATTGGTCCGCGAAAATTTGGGTCTCGATTAGCATCAGGGACTAATAATGTTGCTGGGAATAATAAGCCAGGGATTGGATCAGCACCAAGGACTATCAGGTTTGTTTTTCTTTTGAGGCACATAAAATTTTGGTATTTTCCTAAGACTACTTTGTTGGACGTGGGTTAACTCTTAATTTCTTATTAATTGTCACAGGAAGATAAAGTTGAAGTTGAATTCATCATCAGGATCACAATGCATACTTAAGCAACAAGAGCTGATGAAGTTAATTCAGGAGCATATTACATACCCAAGGAAAATTCAATATACCCTCAGGGGGGAGATGCTCATTTTATATCTGACAACACGATTGGTGTTGCAGACGGCGTTGGTAGTTGGTTCAAGCGTGGGATCGATTCAGGGGAATATTCTCGACAACTTGTGTCCAACTCATTAATCTCAATAATGGAGCAGGTTGCTCATCCAGTGCGAGTTTTAAGAGAAGCATTCTCAAATACAAACGCGCAGGGATCATCAACCGCCTGCATTCTTACACTCACCAATGACAAGGTGCAGGGATTGCGTGCAGTCAATGTTGGTGATAGTGGTTTTGTTGTTCTCAGAAGGGGATGTAGCATTTATCAGTCACCAACACAACAACATGCTTTCAACCATCCGTATCAGCTTAGTACTGGTGAAAACCATGATACACCCAGTTCAGCTGACGTACTGGAATTCAAAGAAGTTATGGCTGGAGATGTGATAGTGATGGGAACAGACGGTTTATTTGATAACTTATTCACAATTGAGATCGAGAAAATAATTCTGGACGCAGAAGAGGAAGCAACTTCTAAAGGAGGAAAGACAGACCCAAAAAAAGTTGCTCAGACATTAGCAGAGTTTGCCTTGAAGAAGTCTCTTGACCCCAACAATCCAACTCCATATGCGGAAGCAAAAAAGAAAGACAACAGTTTGAGTAAACTCCCTATACCATGGCTCATTTTATCTCAGGTTATACCACGTTTCCCTGCTTTATTCCTTGAAGTTCACCTCGTGGATAATCATTACTGGGTTCAAAACTAGCAAGTGAATAAGGATTATCCTGTTTATATTATTACAAAAAAATTGAACTCCAAACAATCATAGTCATAGTACTTGCTCGAGGAAATTCTTCATGTACTGACGTACGTCTGAGGAAGGCCTTCCCCATAATGTTTGCTCCAAGGAAAACAAAAGAAGATATACATTTGGATACAACAACCTATAAAGTCAAGAACAGATGGTGCATGCCAACTCACTATCCAGAGCAATTTTCCCAAATATTTAATAGCTAATTTCCTAGACTAATGCCATAACCGTCCACCTACGATGGCAGGAGTGCAGCAGTGACGATGATTCATGGAACTAATGTATAAATCAACTAATGAGAAGTAGAGACTTTTGTATTTGGTTTCACATATCAACATTGTTGGCATATGTATTCTCCCAGCTAAATTCTGGTCCGTAATTGAGCAGACCATACATGTCGGTATTAGCATTCAACAGTAAACGGTCTGAATTCAAAGATGGAATCGAGTAGTAGTAATAGTGTGCAGGTTCTGGAGTCCAACGAAGCATAAAATAGTAGAATGCCATGATCTAGGTCCGGTTCAGCATGAAGTAGTAGAAATGCTATTATCATTGGTATGAAAAATTTGGTCTCTATTAGCATCACGTAAAGTTGCTGGGAATATGTCAGGGATTGGATCAGCACCAAAGACTATCAGGTATGTTTTTCTTTTGAGGCCTATAACGTTTGATATACACTGTTTCTGGCTTCTTGGATGAGCCGGATGTCAGTGTTACATTGGCATCATAAGAAATCCTAACTTATTTAGCAGGGAGTTTTTTTTTCCCGCTTTTCCTCGATCAAGTTCCCTTGCAGCCTTGCTTTCGGAAATAGTTAATATTTAGCAATACGTTGTTTAGCTTTGGCAGGGCATTGTTTTAGAATCCGTTTCAGATTCCTGGTTTTAGAAGTTGGTTTCCTTCCATGACTTCTTTTTCTCCTATATAAGGAGGTTAAGTGTTATCACTATTTCATCGATGAGAATTATTAGACAACTCTGTTGGGCGTGGGTAATAACTGTTGAAATTCTTAAGTGGAAGTTGATTCATCAGGATCACATTACATATATAGCTAAATAACAAAAGATGATGGAGTTGAATTCAGGATCACATTACATACCCAAAAGCAACTCAAAAAACCCTCAAGGGGAAGATGCTCATTTTATATCTGACAACACGATTGGTGTAGCGGACGGCGTTGGTGGTTGGGCCAGCCAAGGGATCGATTCAGGGAAATATTCTCGCCAACTTATGTCGAACTCATTGATCTCAATTATGGAACAGGTTCATTTTAATGCTGATCCAATGCGAGTTTTGAAAGATGCATTCATAAATACAAACGCGCAAGGATCATCAACCGCTTGCATTCTTACACTCACCAATGACAAGGTGCGTGCTGTCAATGTTGGTGATAGTGGTTTTATTGTTCTCAGAAGAGGACCTAGTGTTTATCATTCACCAACACAACTACATGGTTTCAACTATCCGTATCAACTTGGTTGTGGTATATATTCTGATAGACCCAGTTCAGTCGATATACTGGAATTCAAAGAAGCTATGTCCGGAGATGTGATTGTAATGGGAACAGATGGTTTATTTGATAACTTATACACAAGTGAGATCGAGAAAATAATTCTGGATGCAGAAGAGGAAGCAACATCTAAAGGAAGAAAGATAGATCCAAAGAAAGTTGCTCAGACATTAGCAGAGTTTGCCTTGAAGAAGTCTCTAGACCCCGACAATCCAACTCCATTCGCAGAAGCGCAAAAAGAAAATTACAATTTGAGTAAAGGTACAGGAGGCAAGGTTGATGATATCACCGTCATTGTTTCATATGTTAGTGAGACATTGCTAAAAGTATAATAAAAGGCCGTGCACATGATCATCATACGAGCGTGGCATGGGTTCTTTCCGTCTATATATTTATTTATTTTTTTGGAAGGATGCGATGACATGGTTAGAATGACAATCATGACATTTTTTTTAATAAAATCCAACCGATGATGAATTTGAAACTTATCTTTTGGTGACATATTCCTCTTACGAAGCTCTATATTCCTACCACAAATGAGAATATTCCGAAATACGAAACTTCACCATCCATAAATTTTAATCTCAACCGTTAATCTTGAACTGTTGATATTCATAATGGTAGATGGTGGTCTTATACGTATCAGAATACATTCATTTTTGGTTGGAGTGTAGAGCTTTATAAGAGGAACATGTCACCAATAAATTAGCATCAAATTCATTACCGGTGACCCGGTAGGATTTTATAAGAAAAATGACGCCAAAATATCAAGATAACCATGTCAACGGATCCAGTCCCATTTTTCTTTTAACTCAACTGATTATATATAAGTACTTGCAAGTACTGGCAGTAGGTTGCTACTAGCAAGTACCAAAATCAAAGAGCAATTACTATTGAAATGTAAGACCAAGTTTTATGACTGGGATAGCACCATGGCTCATTTTATCTCAGGATAAACCAACTTTTCCAGAGAAAATTTAATCACTTCCCAAAGGGTGATTTCAAAGTGTATAACAGCAAAACATTTGAAATGTCACACAACTAGGGAGCTTTGATCATAAGAGATCCTACTTGGCTAATAATTTCCTAGACCAATGCCATCCTAATATGCCATAAACCGAGTTAGATTAGGAGCGTCATGTCAATTTGACACTTCTATTGTAACGGTTCCTCTAAATTCTAGTTCCATGGTAAGTGGATATTTTAGTTCCATGAGAAGAGGTCCATAAAAGAAAGAACGAAAGAAAAGTAGGTGGGCAAAGGAGAGAAAAGATGAGAACTCTAGGTGTAAAACCCTCGTCACTTTGGTGTTCAGTTACTCCATTTACGACTTCTCTTGGCACTAAAAATGGTTTCTCTAATGTTCCTCTTAATCGAATTCCCAAACCCACTGCCGTTTCTTTCCGTTCTCCTCTTGTTGCTATGGCTTCTGCATCTCGCTCAGTGCAGGTAATCCAAAAGACAAAAATATTAGGGGAAGTTTTAAGTAAATTATATACACTTTTGACTCTGAATTTAGTGAGTATATCTAATTGTTATTCTAAAAATTGTTTATATCAATTTTGAGAAGATTTTAATTGAATAATCTGTGTCTTGATATCTTCTTTTTCATTATAGACAGTTTCTTCTGGAAATGTTAACAGTGATTCCAATGTGTATCAAGTGATTCAATCTCATCAGGTAAGGGAGGGAATTTATTATTCTGTGATGAATTTGTTAAAAGTTAAAATTGACAATCAATAGTTAGGCATGTTCTCAAAACTAGATTAACATGGATTGCTGAGAGGTTTTGTTGTTGGAATTTTCAGGAAAAAGCTGCTCGGCTTCCGGCTATTGAAGAAGTTCGTACTGTATTGGACGGCAGTGTTAGGGGGATGCTTTCAACTTTCTCTCTGGTATTACTAAACATGTCTTAATCATTTGCAACAGATGTTTTCCTTTGAAAATCTATTTTGATAATTATTGGTTTATCTAGGCTGATGATATAAGAAATTTCGTGCAAAATCAATTGAATTTTGTGCCTATCATGTTACCTTTACTCACTGGCTTTGTCTACTTTGTGATTGAATTTTTTCAAGGTGACTGTTTTTCTCTTAACCTCCATTCTGGGACTTGGATTTTCCATTAACTTTGTGTACTTAATTGAAACAGGAAGTCCCCTATATGGCTACTTTCTTAATGAGCTTGTAAATAAGAGTCATTGGAACAATCATTATTGCATAATTGTGGAAAGTATGACTTAATGCATTTCTCCTCCCATAACATTTAAGTTTTCAGCGACGGATCAATTAGATTCGGGTCCAGACGTGTGGAGTGGCGATCTCCTTCACTTTTTTATGTCAATTCTGTACTGCAGTTGAATTTGCTTCTCAAATGACTGAACATTGTTAACCGCACGACAGTGCTCCTAACGAAAGTTTGTTAGTTAATCTGGTCCGTGTAAAAAGAAAAAATACCTGTAAGAGAGATGTTTGCATGTGCTTTTGGATTATATATAACATTTCAAATTGCTATTTTATGGCTTAATATTCGTGACAACCCTCCTAACGTTGCTACTTCCTTCTTTCATATTTTGATACAAAATCCAACTCATTTTGGGGAAAAAATTATGGTATGTTGATTGCGACAAGAATCACGAGTTGAAGTGTTGAGTACATTTTTGTGTTAACGAACCGTTTGCAGGCTTCACTGACTGGTATTCACATGTGAGGATCAACGCATATTTTTATCGGAGTTTGTGATTAGTGTAATTTTTCATGTGCAGAAATACGAGGGTTATCCATCTGGGTCGATGGTTGACTTTGCATGTGATCATGATGGATCTCCAATACTAGCAGTCAGTAGCTTGGCTGTTCATACTAAGGTGAGTATCATAACGATGGAGCTTTTCTCCATCCACATGTTTTTACTTAAGTTTTCAGTTAAGCCTGCTTATTCCAACCTTCGTGCTAAATAACTTAGTAACTTGAAAATTTACTTTACTCAGGACCTCTTGGCTAATGCCAAATGCTCTCTACTTGTATCAAAGGATCCTGAAGACCGAACTGATCTAGTAATCACTGTACACGGTGATGCTACTTTGGTATGTTCCTCTCTCCAGATTTCAGTAATTTCAGTAGCCATTTTGATTGACCTTAGCATTTTGCTCCTAGTATTCTAGCCAGCTAGTTTTGGATTTCCATGTGTTGATACACCTCTTTGTGATGCATTGTCTTAGGTGTCTGAAAATGAAAGGGATGACATACGTACTACATACTTGAAAAGACATCCAAAAGCTTTCTGGGTAATTATGTGCTTCCGTCTGAACTAAACGTTATTCTTCTTTTGCATTGTTCTCTTGTCATCAAAGGTGGACTTCTAAAAGTGCAGTGTTTCTCTTGAAGGTCGACTTTGGGGATTTCCAGTTTATGCGTATTGAACCTAAAGTTGTTCGCTATGTATCTGGAGTTGCAACTGCTTTACTAGGATCAGGAGGTATGGGTGCTATATTAAAATTTATCTGCTGCAATTATTTTATTCTAATCCAGAGATCATCTTCGAATGCTGCCACTTCTCTTAATCGTTAGTTGTTTTTATTTATCATTTTTTTTTCTTCATTTTCTTCATGTTACTCTCTTTTATCCAGAGTTTAACAAAAAGGATTTCAAAGCTGCAAAAGTTGATGAAATATCTCAGTTCTCAAGTCCTGTTGCGGTACTAGACATAACTTACTGATTTACCATTCGTATTTGTCTTTTTGTTAACCCCTTAAATTTTCTTCGGACATACTCTGTGCTTGCCAGACACACATGAACGGTGATCATTCAGATGATACAAAAGCCATTGTTCAACACTCTACCAAAGTTCAAGTGGACTCTGCTTACATTCTGGACTTGGACAGTTTGGGTTTTAATGTCAAGGTATTATACAAGCATACACCCTAAGTTATTATATATTCACGAGATTCTGAGGAATCATGGGGCATTTACATTGGATAAACACTTGAACGATGGTTTTTTATAATCTTATTAACACCACTCCTCTCGACAAACCAGGATGTTATTACATGTATAAATCTACTAATGGTTTTTATAATCTACTAAGATAAAGGGCATCCATATTTATTACAGCATAGTTTTTCCTTAAGATATAATTTCTTCCATTACAGCTGATGGCCGATTCCTCATGTGCTGATACAACTTCCGAAATTTTCTCGACCTCGCATCTCTTTTTGAAACTCCTCTGTAGCAATATTTTTTATTCATACATATTAATTAAGCATTCTGTATTTCTAACTTTTTTGTTTTGGGGTTTTCAAGGCTGGTGTTGAAGGAAATACTTTCAAACTACGAATTCCATTTCCTAGGCGTGCAGAGGATAGAAAGTAAGTGTCTTTTGGTTGACTATATAAATGTTATCTAGCTTAATTTTAAAACTTAAAAGACGTTTCTTCAAAATGCTTCCCTCGTCTCTATAGAGATGTGAAGACTCTCATCGTGGAAATGCTTCAAGCTGTGAAAGCCTCAAGTTAACCTACCAACTGGGGGACCATATGGTGTGCCTACTTGGCCAATTTATAGGTAAGATAATTTATACTGATAGAAGTTCTCTTTTGCTGCACTTTAGTTGCATATTCTTAGTCAAGTTTTTATCCTGTTTGAAATTAGGCTTCATCTGTTAGATAACCATAGTGTAAAGTTAAATATTGCTGATACTTGATATAACAGGACATTCTCTGAAATATGTTCTTTGCACCTTGTGTGGCTGGTTCTATTCTGTAGCATGGTATTATGCCGTATTTCCATCCATAATGAGCTTAATGTAATCTGTTACGTATGCAGCAAATTTGAAATTCTATGTCTGGTTTTGGTGTACATAAACAACATTACTTCAAGCATTACAAAACAGATCACCTGGGTTCCGTCTGTTCTGGTTAGCTATACTGCCTGCAAATACATCTTACTTTACCCAGATTAATTTGCTGTTCCATATTGGTGGCATTGGGGTGTTCCAAGAGATATATCCTTATTTGGTCTGAAATGTAAGGAACTATCAAATATCCGAATCTTGATTTGGAATAAGGATTAAAAAACAAATTTAAAATGTAAAGTAATAAATGTGTTGTGTAATTTGGTCATTTTGTTTTGCATCGGCATTGGTCTTTAAGTTTTTAACATTTTTGGAAATGAAGTAGCATGAAATACTGAACTCTCATAAGGTTCTTGATTGATCCTTTGAATTCATTAACTAGATTCATATTGTATGCTGAAGATTTTGTCTCTCAAAGTGAGCCAAAGATTTCTGTTTTACATG
This sequence comes from Papaver somniferum, assembly GCF_003573695.1. Taxonomy (NCBI): domain Eukaryota; kingdom Viridiplantae; phylum Streptophyta; class Magnoliopsida; order Ranunculales; family Papaveraceae; genus Papaver; species Papaver somniferum. The sequence goes on along the minus strand of NC_039366.1, from coordinate 95,207,211 downwards.
CCCCTGGACAACACATCTTCAACTTCTTATGTTTTGATTGCTAACTCTTATAGAAGTGGAATATTATTCCACAATGAAGTGTATACTTTTAATTATTATGTTTTGATTGCTAACTCTTATAGAAGTGGAATATTATTCCACAATGAAGTGTATACTTTTAATTATGTGTACGCAAGGCCATTATCGTGAAGCAGTTACCTTTTCATTCGGGTTGCCGTTGGTTTCCTCCAGTTCTATCAGTTTCTATTTTTTGTGGTGATTTTTCATCATCTTCTCATCTTACCTTAGCCAAAAGTAGGGGTGCACATACCCTACCCATATCCGCCAATCATATCCTACCCGCCAGTGTTTTAACCGTATTATATCCTACCCACTATTTGACGGGTAGGGTAACGGGTAAAGATTTTCTTAACTGCCGTTAGATGGATAGGGTGACGGGTAAAGTTCGAAATTATCCTACCCTACCCGCCTACCCGCCTATTTATCTAACAGCCGTTAGTAGCCGTTGAAAACATGAGAGAGAAATAAACAAGTATTTATTCATTCCACGTTTCAGATACATGAGAGAGAAATAAACAAGTATTTTACTGAACCAAAAAAGCCTCTGCAACTTTCTCTGTTCATTGAAGAATTTGATCAACAGTTGAAGAATTCTATTTCCTTTCATCGAGAAAAGATAGAAAAACAGAGTTGGGTTTTGTTCCGATTTTTAGGACGATAGTGGAACTGCTTCAGGAAATAGATGCAATTGGGGTGATGCTTTAGATTTTTCATATTGATTTAGCGGATGCTTCAATTCGCAAGGTATGGTGATTTTAAGCTATTTATTTATGTTTTTGTATTGTTATGAACAATTGTCAATAAAACTTGTAGCCTTGCTAAATTGTACCTTCTACTAGTAATAGATTCACTGTTCTACCATCTGTATGATTAATTACTATTGTTTTGGGTTGTAGAGACGGATATGATTCGATCAAAGGTGGATAGGAATTGTTGTGTGAATTGAGTTTTGATTGATGCGGTGGACTAAAAAAAACGGTTATACCCGTCACCCTACCCGACCCGCCAGAGAATGGGTTGGGTAGAATCTTACCCGTTTAATGGTGGGTAGGATGGCGGGTAAAATTTTTCTTAACCGCCTGTAAACGGGCTGGGTGACGAGTATAGGCCATATCCTACCCACCCTACCCGTTGTGTAGTCCTAGCCAAAAGTGGCTAAACATCCCTCGACAGTTCGCTTAAAGAATTATTTGTTTCTTCATCTGCCCTCCAAAACTTTCATCTCTCCATGAACTTTTCAACCTTAGTAGTTGGTACTAACTAAAACAGAAAAAAATTGTTTTTTGGTAGAAGCATAAAGGCGAGGCTTAAATTGTGCTACTACGTATGGCAAAACGGAAAAGCGCGTTCTTAGCTTATGGAAAGGTAAGTAACGAAAGTTGAACTCAGTACAAAACCGGTAGTCATCTTGTAATGTAGTGAGTCAACTCAATGATAGGGTTCATATTTTCTTTATACCCTTGATTTGTATTAGTTAGCCAGGGGTCCATGGGTTAACTCCTTGGATCCGGACCCGATAGTAGGACATGAATTAGGGAAAATTAGGCTAAGGCCCCACTCATGGGTTACCCATAATATGAGGCCCCTAATTGTTTTTTTTTTTGAATAAAAATATGTACAAAGTCTGGTAAACAGCTCACCACAAAGTTACATGTGAAGAACTGTTTCCCAGTGAAACAAAATTTCATTTACAGAAAACCTTCTAAACACCTCACTCTCAAAGTGCCACAAAATTAAGGTTTGTTTGATATGTAAACACAATTCCTCCACCATTTTGCCTCTCCCACTAAAAGTCCTGGCATTCTTCTCATTCCACAAATGCCACATAATAGCATATATATATATATAAGCTTCTCCCAAATCTTCTTGCACCTGCCTTGAACCGTTACACCTCCCCAAAATTCAAACAGTTCAAGCATTGTCACATAAGTACCACTACTCACATGACAAGACTGAAAAAAATATTGCCACACCTCCTTAGCATACTCACAATGTAAGAAAATGTGATCAGAGGTCTCTACTTCTTTCTTACAAACATTGCATAAATCACTTTGAACCTGTCCTCCTCTGTGCTTCAACATGCTCATAGTAGGAAGAGAACCATGAAAATGTTCCCATAACATAAAACTCACCTTTAGAGGGATTCCTTTTTTCCATACAAACTTCACAAAATTGCAATCTATTTCCTCCTCTAACTGAGTTCTAAACATTATACCTATTTAATGTTTAGAACTTGTGTATTTACTTCAACTTGAGTTCTCTCTATTACTTTGGGAAGCATTTAAGATCTTTGTAACCACCACAACTTAATCCAAACAAACACTTATTACCCCGTGGACGTAGACGAAAGTCGAACCACGTAATTTCTTGTGTCTCACGATAACTTAGTCCCATTTACATTATATTTGTGTTATTCGTTATTGTTGTGATCTTTATATCTTTTATAACTAAGCATTATCAGTTTAACAGAGGCATCAATACTACTTAGTATCCGATTCTCTGAGCTGTATACATTACGTAGACTATGGGAAAATTAGTAGTCACAAGTTTTTTAGATCGTAGCTACAAATTAATATTTATGAAGATTTTGACGAAGAACAGATCTGGAATTCTTGTTCAAAAGTCTTCAAAGAATCTAAATCAAAAAAACCAGAGTGAGTGTAAAATTGTAAATCTAGCTTCGATTTCGATTAGGATAAGTTAATTGAAAAGAATACGAAGATTTAGGTTCTGAAAACCCTAAAATCCTTTTCTGAAATATGTTTATGAAATCAATCAACTAAAATCACTCCATAAGAGAAGATGATACTTATTAAGGATCATATAATGAAATCGAGATTAAAGCAATGGATACACCCATTGCACTTCATACCTCCAAAAAAAAAAGTAAACTCCAACACATATTTCCAATGGCAAATCCATTACCAACTATCAATTTCATCATTTCCATGAAAAAAGAAAAACTTAAGAAGAACAAATTATCCACTCCGATAGGAAATCAATCATCATCCACCACCAACTCAATTGCCATTATACAAGAAAACTTAGAAAGAAGGAAGAAACCACCAAGTCAATTGCCGCAATGGAAGAAGAGATACTTAAAAGGAAAAGAGAAGAAGAATAAGCAGCAATAGAAGCAAAATATCGTAAAGAAACTAAGGAAATATACGAACGTGTAAAACAAGCGAAGGTAGAAGCGGATGTTGAGGAAGAAACCGAATGGATTAAAAATTTCTACATTGTATCGGATCTCCCGGAATATCACCGCCCTTTAAACCTTTTTTGGGGTCTTGTTACGGATGGTCCTTATATGCCGAAGTATGTGGACGGTAAGTGCAAGAAACGCAAAATGGATTACGGGGATGAGTTTGTATCGAATCGAACAATTGCGCTCATAAAATTATGTCGCAACTACAACGGGTTTCTCGCAAGATATAGATGGAATAGGTATCAAGCTCAGGACGCATATACCAAGTGGAGAAAAGAGCCTTTTAGGCATTTCGTAGCTACTTTGTTTATGAAATCTCGTTCCAAGAAATGATGTTAGTTGCAATTAGCTTAAGATCTTTCATTTTATGTGTAACGTTGTTTATGTGGTTAATGTTTTTAATTTTATTTCCGTAAGTTTAATATGAACGCCAGTTTGATTGCTTAAACTTTGGTGGCTACTTCTTTTGGTGGTGCGTAAGCCGTCATTGAATAATAACCAAAAACCATACCGGTACAATTGCCGACATTAAATTGTGATCATTATACGATGCCGGTGTTCTGGAATCAATTTAAATTGATCGTTAGAATACCGACATTGAATAATAACCAAATACAATGCCGGTATCATGAACCCAATTTAATCTTACTGTTAGAATGCCGGCATTGCATTGTCAATCTTTCCATGCCGGCATTCTGACAGTTACAAACTCCTTTAAGTTATTTGGCGGCTTCAAACTCCTTTATCCCACTTATGTGACGGATACAAACCATGTGGCGGTTACCAAATCCTTAATTTTATTTAAGTGACGGTTATAGAAAGGAAAGTATTCCATATTTCCATCTCTTTTTGTTTTTACTTCTCGTCTCTTCCAAAAGAATTTCCAAAACCACTAAACTCCTATATTTTGTTTCATCTAAGAAGAATGGGTCGTCGCAAACCTCGTGAAAAATCCAAACCCAATCCTGAAGAAGATGTTGATGATGGTGGTAAATCGAAGTCAAAAGCGCAAAAAGTGCACGAAGCAAGGATAAATCAAATATCTCTTGAACAAGATGATGAGGAGGAAATAACAAATTTGATGCGGTAAGTGATGTCTATATTGACTTGAAGCTTTTTTTAGGGTTTATACCATGCTAGAAAACACAAATCGATAGTTGCATGTTTAGTGTCACTACTACACTAAAAATAAAATTTGAAATTGCAATATAGTCAATTGAAATTCAGTTTAGTTGTTTGGTTCGCCATATAATTCAATTTGAATACCATGCCGGATTATATGTCTTGTATTGCCCTTTTATTGCATGGTAATACCGACATAGGTTATATCTGATTTACCAAGCCGGCACCGCTGCCGGGAGCGTCGTTATGTTTACCAACCATGCCGGTTTTGGTTTTCTTCTTTTGATAAGTCTCTGTATAGAATTCCCAAAAACCGGCATTGTTGATCTCTAATTTACCAAGCCGGTACTTTTGCCGGCAGTGTCGTTATGTTTACCAACCATGCCGGTTTTGGTTCTCTTCTTTTGTTAAGTCTCTGTATAGAATTCCCCATTTACCAGCATTGTTGTTTACTTATTTTCTACGCCGGCACCGTTGCCGGCAGTGATTTTATGTTAACCATCCATGCCGGCGTTCTGTATATAACTCAGTTGACATATTGGGACGTAGGTCTAGAGCAACACAAATGAAGAAAAGAAAGCGCAAATCTGTTGAAGAAGGAAAACCTTCGGATCGTGCTAAGGTCATCATTCGGGAGCGTACGGGGGACAGAAGCAGCAATGATACTAATGATGAGTGGCAAAAAAATCCTGAACCGGCCCGAGCAGTTGGCTCATCCTCACAAGGCTTAGGACAAGCTACAACTGAAGTTGAAGTCGGTGAGAAAAAGGGAAAAGGACCCCCATCCCACCTTCCTAAAATATATGACATGATTCCAGACCGCAAGGACGGCAAACAGTGGGGTGAAGCGAGAAACCCGCAACTCTTATTTGACTACAACCACTCTTGGGCTCGTTGGATCCATCAAACTTATGCAAGACATTTGCATCTTGTTATTATATTATTTATCTGTGATCAAGTGAATTTAATTTAGTTTGGTGTTTTTATAGGACCACAAGAAAACCTTCCGTGTTGGCCGCCATAAATCAATGGATATATGGCATTTGGAGCTTGAGTGTGACGCTGTTCAAGCATTAGTAAGAGCATCTGGGTTGTATCCCGCGGTAGAAAATTATGTGGCCACTGATCAAGTCACGATGGACTGCTTTTTGGAGAGCTTTTTTGGTGAAACTGATACCATGCATTTTTCTTTTGGCGAGATGACCACTATCCCTGAAGATGTACAAAGAATACTAGGTCTTGAGGTTCTTGGAAAAGCCGTTAAGGAAGGAGATCTCTGTAAGGACCTAGAATGGGCCAAGATGGCCAAGATCTATCAGCTGACTAAGAAGTTGTTTGGGTGGGACCAGAAAAGACTATGGAAAATATCTACAAGACAGACTGTTCCCGGACAAAGACTATCAAATTTGTCGATCTCGTTCGATTGTTTGGGAATACGAATGACAATGAATTGAATCCCCAACAAATTCAGCAAACTGTCGCTGCTTATCTATTGTTCACCTTTGGCTCCTTAATATTCCCTGACGCTAATGGTAGCAGGGTGCATATGAACAACTTACAATACTTGGATCCCTTGGATAAGGTTCGTGAGTATTCATGAGGCACTGCTTTCTTGGCACATTTTTTGGCAGAAATGCGTAGAGCTTCTAAGGCGAACGCCCGTCAATTTAATGAGAATTTCACTGTAATTCAGGTATAGTGAATTAGTTATTTTGTGATCATTGTCATTAAATTTGTTAGTTTCTAATTATTTATTTTCTTATACATTTCATTGGAAAGATCTTTCATTGGCATAAGTGTGGGCTTATGAACACTTCCCAACACTGTTCACGAACTATAAAGGATTGAAGTTAGTACGTGAATATCAACCGCAACAACCTCTAGCTCAGAAATACTTTTCAATAATGCCCCGATGCCCAATAACAAGAAACGGTTATTCGCCATGAGATTGGCTTTGGACTCCGTGGCTTCCAAAAATGTTGTGTTTGACCCATATAGAGATGCCAGAGGAGTTCACTTTGCAAGGCGTGACAATGTTCATTTTACAACGGACCGTTATTTCATCCAAAAGGATTTGTTATGCACAACCCTCGCCGTGTAATGCGCCAACTTGGGTACAAGCAGAAAATTCTTACAGATACATATTATCACAAATTCTCTCATGACTTTCCTAAATGCCAAGCAAATGAGAACCATATTCTGGTAGTTTACGACCCAAATCCCATTCCTGCACACTGGAGGGAAAGGAAAGAACGAGGACTTGTGTTGGATAGGGTTGGTTGGGAATTGGCGGAAAACGGTTATGAGACCGAACAAGACTTTCTCAGAGGTCATTTGAAGTACTCGCATCCTTATGTTGTACGCCAGGCTACCGAAGAAGTTCCTCCACAAGCAGAACCTCCCTCCACAACTTCGGCAGAAACTACTGTACCAGGACTACAAAAGATCCGTACGTTGTTGGTACGTACTTCTTGTTCACTTCCTATTCTTTTAATCTATATCTATGAACTTATATAATTGACATGCTAAGTAAATGTTTAAAAATATGACAACAGTGTCAGCGGATAGGAAATTTGTCAAAGTTCTTTAAGAAAAAGAACAAGAAAGGAAAAGTGTTTACCCAGAAAGAAATGGAGAAAGTCGAGCAAAAGATAGACAAAATTGAAAATCCAGAGGCAAAATACTTGTGGGGAGAAAGGAAGAAGAGGGTACACAAGAATCCAAGGACCGAGTGATTGTGTGTTTCTTCTATAGTATTAGTTAGGTATTGAACAATCTAGTGTTGGTTTATGTTTGTTTGTGCGTCTTGAAAAATGTGTTTGTTTGTGTGTCTTGCTAAACTCTTTGCTTGATTTGGTTTATGTTTGATTCGTTTTCGGTCTGGAACCTCTTAACTTTGGAGATGGTTTTTTTAAATAATCTAGTGTTGTTATTTGATTTATTATGTTGTTAAACCAGTGTCAAATTACCTCTTTGCCGACATATATTTGGAATGCCGGCACTCTGAATGGGCCAAGGTCACAGAAATTTCAGAGTTTTTTTGACTGTACCGGTGTGGTCGAAAAGCGTAAAATCCATGCCGGAACTCTGAATTTCAAAATCACAGGAATTACAGAGTATCGACATTAAACTTTTTTTCCCTACCATGCCGGTAGTCTGCTTTTTCCAGGCGCAAAATATTTTTGCCAGAGTACCGGCACGGTTTTTAATTTAATAACAATGCCGGCATTGTCGTCTAATTTCTCTGGATAGTTTCCTGAGTTCCCGGCAGTGTTTCAAAAGTTTAGTTCTACGCCGGCACAAGCTTACAACGTTGTAGTACTGAAACATAGTCATGCCGGCATTGGCATCAAAATATGATTTAATGTTTACAATTCACACTCCCAAAAAAACAAAATGTTGCGTATTAGTGAACCACATATATCCAATTACTCATCATCTCTTCCACACGTATGAATTTGTATCTTCTCTTGGAGAGGTTTTATTGATAAGGCCAACGCATCCCAAAATTGGTGATTTTCCCCATACAATGCCATCCATTCCTTCCAGAGATTGGGATCTGTATCCTTGTTTTTAGTCATCCTACAAACCGGTGGCAATGGACAATTTTCCTTGAGTTTTAGAATAATGAAATGATTATCGTTCACGAACGCCAAAACAACTCTTCTCTTCTTAAGAGATCCTTCGCATTTTTGCCACTTTGGTGTAAATGTTGCTTGTACGGTGGGGGTAAAATAATGAACAACACAATTAAATGTATCCGCCACTAGATGCCCACAAACCAGCATTCTCATCTAATATTGAGTACGAAGGAACTTCATCTCCCGCTCGGGCCCTAACACTTGAGAATACATATTATCAAACCTTTCTTCATGACCAAGCACTTGCTCATAAAAGATCTTCCTTTTCATAAGTTGTTCGACCATCTCTTTCTAGCTTATCGGCATGGTGTCATCCCTTTACTAACCCCCGTCTCAAAGATTCCTAATTGTTCGGTTACGGCATGATAGCCACAATTTCCATCTCCATCGACATCATCCGTATATATAATATACTCGCGAATAACCTTAGGAAGTTGGCCTAATGGTCCTATCTGTTTTGGGTCCTTATACATCTTCATATTACCTTTTTTTAGCTTAATTATATCCAATCCATCCTCTGCAATCTCTACACTTCCAATGTCTTCAATATGTGATATGAGTGAATACTTCCTTGGTCTACCCCTTCGCTTTGGAACTGAAACTACATCAACTTTGGTCGTGCCCACGGAGTTGTCACCATCGTGTTGTTGTTGACTAGATATGGGTCGCTTACCTTTGCTATCACTTATTTTTGGTGTGGCTTCAGAGATGTCACCTTGATGTACTTGAATTGATGTAGGTTCCTTATTCGGCCTTCCCTTTTTGTTTGGCACTTCCGCCTCATCACCTTGTTGTTCTTTGTCACTTGATGTTGGTACCTTTGGCGGCCTACCCCTTTTCTTTGGAACCTCCGATCCATCGAATATGGGTGTGGCTTCGGAATGCTCACCTTGTTGTTCTTGTTCAATCGATGTGGGTACCTTCCTCGGCCTACCTCTTTTCTTTGTAACCTCCGCTACATCGACTATAGGTGTGGCTTCCGCTTCCTCGACTTGTTGTTCTTGTTCAATCGATGTGGGTATCTTCTTCAGCCTACCCCTTTTCTTTGGAACCTCCGATCCATCGGCTTTTGGTGTGGATACGGAATCCGGCGTTTGTTGTTGACTTGATAGCGGTTCCTTTCTCGGCCTGCCCGTTTTGTTTGAAACCGGAGCTTCCATGAACCTTTATTCTGAAATCTCACAAGCGGTTGGATGCCGTTTCTTACTTGCCTCGAGTTCACATTCACATTGACTCATTTCTTTTAATTTTTTCCTTTGTTTTCTCCTTGTCGTTTTGGTTTGTGGTCTATCGGGAGGATCTCCCTTTGTTGGCTCTTTACTTTGTGTTGTCCATGGACGAGTAATTGGCCTTAGTTGGCTCAACAAGACTTGCTGGCTAGCCTAGTTGCCACGTGATTAAGCTTCGAAGAATTCCTTTGCTTCGTTAGTATCCCATTGTGATTGTCCGGGAGCTTCTGTAGGGGGAGGGGTGAAAGATAGTTGCTTCCAAAACGGATCAATAACCTCAATAGACATCACTTCTTCATACTTCGCAAGCATATGACGACACAGAAGCCACAATGAAGACATGTCGGGACAAATACACACATCACTCGGTTTTCCATAGTTTATCTCCTTTTGCATTTCTCTCATCATATCTTTTATTTCCCAATGAGAGACGTTGAATTCTATTCCTCGGAGAAACTTACCATATTGAAGATATGAAGTCATCCTTTCTATTGAGCTTTTGTCAAAAGCCTGCTTGATCCTATCGATATCACTCTTAAGTATTGCTCCATTGCCTCGGTGACCGTAACCACGTTTCCTTGGTTAGACTCGATGATACCTTTAAATCTCCCATGAGCGGACTCCGCTATACTAGTTGCTTCATTCCCGTAGTGTCTACACCGGTTTGTCCATGCACGCACAAATTTTTCCTTGAACTTATCCGACCATTGATTCCGACAATACGAGACGACAGTGGGATAAACTTCGTTCCAATTGGCAATAAACTTGTCCAAATTCTTTTTGTACGTATCCTCGGTAAGAGACCAATAAACTTTCTCCCAATCTCTTAGAAATTTCAACCACTTTTTATGATTTTCATCTTGTTCTTTGTCCACTCGCTCTTTGATCTTGCCTCGTTGATCTTCTTCTTCTTCGGGTGATAGCTTGTTCGTGCGAACGTCTTCCTCTAGTTGAAAAATCATTCTCTTCTTAATATCCGCCTTAGTGGGTTCAAACAAGGCATGACAAGCTTTTATCACATTTTGACGTATATGATATGTACATAGGAAATTTTGTGCATCTTGGAAGACGTCGGATATTGCATTCATTAATGCGTCATCTTGACCGGTTATGATGACCCTCGGAAGATGATTTTCCCGGAAGAGTAATTTCAATTGTCGTAATGCCCAATTATAATTGTAATCCCTCTCGTTTTCCATTAAACACCAAGCCAATGTGAATGATACCTTGTCCGATGTTTGCCCCACAATGTTGAACAACGACATATTGTATTTGTTTGTCTTGTAGGTACAATCCATCATAAGAACACCAAACACATGTATGAGACAATTTTGCAAGCAAAGGATGCGAAATGAATATTTGAAGGGGATTGTTGTCCGACCCTCTTTTAATGATACGCGTGTAGTTGTGATCCCAAACAATCTTCTCAAATTCTAGCATAACGCTCCTCCCTTCCCATTCCACCCTTCTAATAGTTTCTTGTGCGCTGCGCTATAAATTGTACTTAGAGAAGATACGTTGGTCTCATCCTTTTTCTTGAAGCCTCTGAGAATTTGTCTTGGTTTGATACATGCTTTGTTCAATCTCTTTACATCCTCCAGTTCATGAGGTTTTAGCTTTGCAACTAGGGAGTGACCAACAAAATCTTTCGGATCCGGGTGGTTGTGACAGCCGAACCACATCTTACAATCCCATTCATTGTCCTTGTTTCTTAAATTGAATACAAGATTAAAGGGGAAATTATCCTTCCTCGTACGAGTCTTATATACTCTATTAGTCTTCTTTGGATATACATAACCCTTTCTCTTGTGGCTATTCTTCTCCTTGTATTTCCCACTTTCTCGCAAGCCATCTCAAAACGGAACTTTGAACTTTGGGTATTCCTCACCAACACACACATGTTCTTAAGAGCCGTCTCTTTAGCCCAAGCATGCTTCCTCTTTAGATTTTATTCCCTACATAAGGACAAAAATTGGGGATTATAAGGTTCATTACAAGCAATCCATTAGTAAATTTCAAGATACTAGGTCAAAAGTATTCTTTGGTAACATACCAGAGGCATTTTATAGTATTCCGACGTATCCCGACCAAGCGGTCTTGCATTTGTTGTATAAATATATGTCACAACCTAAGCATCGAATGAAAAGAAAATAAATTAGTTCTAAAAAAAATTAAAATACTATGCCGGACCACAGTTCCGACATGCTCGATCAAAGTTCCAGCATGGTCGAACTGAACAGAAACTGAAGACCAAATTTGAGAAGCTTCCGGCATTAAAATTTCATTTGAAATCAACGCCAAAAACACTGGTGCCGGCATGCTCGTTACCTATGGTTTCACGCCGGCACATAGTGTCGGCATGCTCGTTAATTAATCAACTACGCCGGTATTTAGCTTTGGAAAACACTGCTTCTTGTATGTTTTTCAAGAGATACCGGCATGGTAACCTTAGAATTGAACCACGCCGGTAGCATATTCCGTAGAATATTCCGTGGTAGGTAAAAAGTAACTTTTGTACCGACATAGTTTTTGGTTTGAATACTATGCCGACTTGAATTTCAAAATGGGGGATATCGATTGGCCGGCATGACCGTAGTATGAATACCATGCCGGTATGGATGCTTCCGGCATTGTATTCATACCACGTCCATGCCGGCACCGAGCTTTTTCAGCTGGATTCAAAGAAAAAAAAAATCAAATTTTCAACCTCTTAGCAGCTTACCTATGTATTGGGGATGCTTGTATGTTGTGCTAGTTTACTTTCTTGTGTAGGTTCTTCAAAAAACTCTCCATGCTCATAAAAATCATCATTCAAAGGTGTTGGCTCAACAAATAATTGCAATTGTGAGTTGTTGTCATTAGATGAAGATTCAAGATATATTCCTTGTTGTAGTTGAGCTAAAGATTCAGCAACAACAATTCTCTCTTCACAATCATCCTCCATTTTCACCAAAAAAAGTTCCCTCTCAAATATTTTTTCCCTCCTTCTACTCTCACCTCACTCACCCAAATACAAATAAAAATACACACTAATCATTTAATAAATACTTAAGATTTTTTCTAATTATAATTAAACACTAAACCTGATTAGTGAGGGGTAGATTAGGAATTACATAAAATACTTAGATAAGGGGTGACCCTGATTTGATATTTGGATCCAGTTTTTGTCCTTTTCCTCTATCCCCCAATTAGTTTTAGTATCCCCAATCGCGCGTTCTTTATATATCTAGCCAGAAATATAAGATTTCTAGTGAAAATAGTAACTTTTAGATTGACCTTATATTTTCACATTATTAATTTGACTAAACTAACCTTTTTCCCTTACATATAATAACAAAAACAAAATTTTTTAAAAATAATATATTGATTTACGATCAATTAGTTGCCTTTTGTTTAAAGTCCATCAACATGATTCCGGGTTTTAATTACGGTTGCCTCTTCTATCTACCGATTTCTATTTCCTTTGTTGTTTCTTTTTCATAGAAGTTGTTACCTTCTTTTTTATATTTTTCATCAAAAGAAAGTCGATTGTTGAACCTTGTTAATCTCAACTTCCAATAAGAAGTTGAACGCAACATTTATGTTTTTTTAGTATTAAAATTGATTTATTGGTTAATCTGTTTTTGACGTCCCCATGGGCTTTGTTCAAAACTATATTTGCACAAATCTTATATAAGACGCCTTATTTAAATTTATAATTGAAACTTTTTTTTGCCCAATTAATGGATGTGAGTTGTGGCTATTTTGAATCATTTGTCTATACATGCCATCAAACATCGTTATAAGTCAAACTATGGTATATCTATGTATATGACATTCGCATATATGTTTTTAAATTTGTTTTACAAGACAATATATCTCCATATGTTATTAACTCACAACCAATTCGTTGATGGACACAAATAAATTAATTAAAATCAACATAAACTCTATATCCACGAAGATGAATTTCCTTTTACGGATCCTGGAGCTCTTTCTGAACAACTCCAATTGCTTGTTCTATCTGGGGAGAACCATATTTATTTTGTTCTTGCTCAAACAAAATCCTTCTTGATTCCAAAAAAATGATATTGTGTTACAGAGAACCAGGTTCAGGGCCACCTTACACGTACGACGAAGAAAACCATAACAAGCCGAGAGTTCATGCAAGGAGAGGAGTTCATGCGCTATTGGATGATATAGGAGTTTCTTGGTCTTTCCCAATGCTTAAATTTCTTTACCAAGTAGTGGCTTGGTTGTTGTGGCTAAAGTACAATGGCGCATTTTAATGGTCATATTATAGAGGAAGTATCATGTGAATACATTGGTGTAATCAGTAATCATAAAAGTGGAATATCCATAGATGTTAATATTTTTTATCCAAGCTATCTTGACAGAAAAAGGTTAATTCAAGTATCTTGAATTTAGATTTTTCATCTTTCATTGTAGCATATGTATATTATAACATTTATTTGTTACTCGTAGAAAATTATTTTTTTACTGATCTTAATCTCAACAAAGACCTGTAAAACCTTCCAGAATGGAAACGATGTAAGAACAACCGATTATTTTTCAGTAAGTGTTACCCTTTTTTTTTCATGACACGAACTTACAGTGCCTCCAACCGAGACAAACAACTACAAATATTAATAGTTCAGATAAAATATATTAGTTTTCACGATTATAAAAAATGATTTTTACATCATTCATAATTATATGTGAAAACCTTATCTAACACATTAGTAAGCAATGGCATCCACATCAAAAATGTAATAATAGTTGTTTACTTACTTTTGCGTGTGCCGGCTTAAGAATGTTGTTTAGAGGTTAGTGGTCCTCCGTTCTTTTTTCGGGCAATAAAATCATCTTCGAATTGGATCCATTAGGAACAACCTTTGACATCCAAAGAAAAACAGTCATCATTAACATAATAAACCATAAGCATGTTTGCACTAAATTTACCAATAAAAATGAAAGAAAATAAATTAATAAATCAGTTCATATATATATAGATGTCAGTGAAACAAAGATATAAGAATGAAAATAACTGAATTGAAGTACAAGCATATAAATAACTGATACACAAGCATGAAAATTTGATTTCTCAACTAAAACTTGAAGTACAAGCATGAAATAAGTTTGTGATACTTACATATAACAAGAATAACTTCTTGTAGAACACCAAACAAATCGATCTCACAGACTGAAGAAGAAGGTTGTTAGAGCACTGCACGGTCAAAATCGCAAGTTTTGCTAACTCAAGTTTGTTGTCAATGTTAGTAGCACAAAACTGTTTGATTTATAGTTTACTAAAGTCAAGTCTCGGACTAGGACTAGATTATGGTAGTTGAGTATCAGACATCACTGAAAAACCCTCGAAGACTGGAAATCAAATGAATATATTTGGAGAAATTCATCAACAAAGAGGTATGCGAAGAATTAGCCATCCTATTTACTCACGACATTACCATTCTATCTATATAAGACTATGTCGACTGACTTTTAGTAGATTTAATATTGCAAAGAAGAAATTCCGAGTCAAGCTTGTCTTGATAAACATCTCGAAATATGATTCAAGCAATGGATGTTCATAGATCCTTAGCAATCTTAGTTAGGAACAATTTATTATTCAAGAACTATTTTTGTTTCAAGTTGATCATTTGGAAATTTCCCAAGGGATGGTATTTCATATTTATGGAGATTGAGAATGTTTAAACTATGAAAGAGAATTTGTTGAGCTTTCAACATTGCTCCAATTGGTACTTTTATTGAAATTGCGTCTCCCATTCTCAAGACTACCTCCCAACAAATGTAAATGAAGGATTACAAAAGGAAAAGAAGTTTTTCTCCTTCTTGAATAGGTTCTTGTGATCCTACCTCTCTGGGTCTTTTTCATAAAATTCTCAAGAATATTAAAAGGGTAGACAACAAGATAAACTGTATGCAATAAAAATTGGGTTTGCTTGCTACAAAGTTTCCCTAGATTAAGGATGACATGGAAAAGTTTCAAGATTCATGGATTGAGTCGATAGAGAAGATGATGCTTAGCTCCTTTACTTACTTTTTCTTTTTGGTTTCTATTTAACTCCTTGTAGGAATTATGTTTTTATTATTTTAAGGAGGAGCGATAGCTTTTGGAGTAGCGGTTTTATGTGTTTTACATTAACTATTCCAAATACTATCATCTTGCAATGACTAAAAAGATTATTTATTTAATTTTTTTTTGGAGATGATTCGCAATACCTAATCTTTATCAATTATATATATGTATTGCTTATATTATGAGATTTATTCTTTGCTATCATATTTCTGGTGATTATAACAAATATCTCATATGTTCTCATAGGTTAACCTTTTAACTCTTTGTGTTGGTCGGTGGATAAAAGAGAAGTAAACTACTTTGAGAATCTGAATATTGATTTTTCCACGATTAAATTTTGTGAATATATTGCATGGATTCCGTTAGATGTTCTCTAGTTGTCGTCTTTCCTCCCCGAAACCGTAATGGGCAGGGAACAAGATCGAGAACTTTAATCTCTACCTCTGTACTTATATTGAGTCATATCACTAAATTATCTTCTTTGTTCGTAACCAACCTAGTGTTTAGTTTTTTTCGATGATTATTTTTCTTGCTAAAGTAATATATCTTACTGACTCTAATAATAAGATCGTTGTTTTTAACTTTTTTGTTCGTAACTGGCGAGAAGAGATAAAAATATTTGGGATGCAAATCTACTTTGTTCATAACTGGCAAGTAAATTTGTTAATGTCCAAGAAAATCCTTCTCTTATTATTAGAGAAAGGTCGCTCATATTTTTCCTCTCAGAATGATATCAAATGGGGGAGAGTTCAATTTGAACATGTGCTTAATTGACATATCATCGTGAGGAGTGCGGCTGTGGAATTGTATTGGATAATTTTACCTTTATATCTCCTTGATGAAGACGCTAAGTTTACTTGGTAAATCATCCAAATAAAAAGCTGGTATGTTATCTATAGTCTTGATAACTCTTTTGTGTAATTCATTACGATTCCTTGTTTTTTCCCTTTGCCAATTTCGTTGACAAAAAGGGAAAGAATTACTTAGTAGTATTCCACTATAACATATGGTTTTACAGAGCATTATATAAGTGGGGTGGATTATAAACTATTGGTGAGAAAGCGGGGTCTAACAACACCAACCAATATTTCGCTTAGCAATCTGTATGGACAAACTCCAATATACTTTTTATGAGAATCAACTAGACAGTTAGACTCAATCAATAAAAAGATATATCAAAGAGTTTATATCTCAATCTCTCGATTTGATCTTTACTCAAGCAAATGGAAATCTGCGAGTCTTTATCAAAGAGAGATAACTTGGGCGGTACCAAAGACCAATGTCCAAGGATCAATCAATATCAATCAACAACCAAAGGTCGGATTTCCAATTGATGATGTTTAACACACAACCTGTATTATTTCAATTATATAAAAAATATAATGCGAAAAAGAAATAACACAGACACCAGAAGTTTTGTTAACGAGGAAACCGCAAATGCAGAAAAACCCCGGGACCTAGTCCAGATTGAATACACATTGTATTAAGGCGCTATAGACACTATCCTACTCCAAGCTAACTTCAGAATGGACTATAGTTGAACCCCAATCAGTCTCCCACTAATTCAAGGTACAGTTGTACTCCTACGCCTCTGATCCCAGCAGGATACCGCACACTTGATTCCCTTAGCTGATCTCACCCACAACTAAGAGTTGCTGCAACCCAAAATCGCAGACTTGATAATAAACAAATCTGTCTCACACAGAAAAGTCTAGCAAAGGATAAATCTGTCTCCCACAGAAAAACCCTAGGTTTTTGTTCCGTCTTAAGATATAAAATCAAGGTGAACAGGAACCAATTGATAATCCGGTCTTATATTCCCGAAGAACAACCTAGATTAATCAATCACCTCTCAACAATCCTTCTTGAATACACAAGCGGTTTATTGAGGAATCACAAACAGTGAGACGAAGATGTTTGTGACTTCTTTATCTTGCCTACCATAGAACTCTCACGATCTCAAGCCAATCAATAGATTGTACTCGTACGATAGAAGATGCAAGATCAGATCACACAACTATGATAAAAGTAGTATCGACCTGGCTTCACAATCCCAATGAAGTCTTTAAGTCGTTAACCTGGTTTTAGAGAAGAAAACTAAAGGTTAGAGGAGAATCGACTCTAGCGAGCGCACTGGTATCACACAGACGTGTGGGGATTAGTTTTACACAATGCTAGATGTCTCCTTTATATAGCCTTCAAATCAGGGTTTTGCCTTAGTTACAAAGCAATCCATATTCACCGTTAGATGAAAACCTGATTTAGATTCAAGCTAATATTTCTCAACCGTTAGATCGAAAACTTAGCTTGTCACACACACTTGGGTAGACGATTACTGGGTTTGTGAAAACCATTCCCAAACGTGTACGTGTATGTTGGTTCAACATAGTAACCCAAAAGGTTAACCATATGAGCAATTCATATTAACCTAGTTCTTCTTCACCATAACTAGTTCAATTGACTCAAATGAACTAGTTAGAGAGTTGTTCAATTGCTATGAGATCTTATGTAACTACACAAGACACAATTGAAACAAAGATGATTTGATTCGTTAAATCGGCTCATGAACTTTATAGCCACAGTTTGCATAAAGCATTCCTTAGTAATTTAAGTTTCATGTTCAGAGCACATCTTTAGATCATAACCACTTAAGCTCACAAACAAGTTCGCGGACTTAAGGCAACCGACAGTGTTTCTCCAAACTCAGCAGAAATTCTCGGCAAAGAGACTTCCGTCAGTTCGCGGACTAGGTTCGCAGACTGAGTTCGCGGACTAAACACGCAAACGAGTTTTTGGAAAATCCCAGCAGAAATTCTCGGCAAGAGAACTTCCGTCATTTCGCGGACTTGGCAAAGCCAATTCCTCCGGTTTCTCTCAATCAACAAAGTTCGAAAACTTCGAATTAAGGAATACATGGTTATGTAATCTAAACTCTCATTCCAATCATTGAGACATTCTCAGAGGACGTTAGATAGCCGTTATTCACAGACCGTTTCACTTCAGAGCAATTCTCAAAGTAATTGAAACTTTTCATGAGTTTCGTCACTAGGTGATGATAAACTTGATCAAAGCGAAACACTTTACCAACACACGATTTCGAGAAAAAGATAAGTAGTGAATACTCAACTCGAAATGTCAAATGTGTATGATCCACTCTATATAGCATACGACTTTTTGTCTCATAAGAAGTAGGACATAGAATAGATATACTTTTGAGTGATACATAAATTCAAGTATCCACATACCTTTTTGTTGATGAAGTTCCACGGTTCCTTGAGTAGATCTTCCTCGTTGTATGATGAATCGCCATGAAGTCCTTGAGCTCAACTACACTTTTCTATCCTAGTCTGAGACTTAGCTATAATACTAGAAATCAAGACTCATAGTTTTGATCACTAACATTGACAAACATGCTTGATATAGAAACGCATGCGAGGTCGACCGAGCTATACTCTAATAATAGGTTTTACCTATTATGCAAAAGAAGTAAGTAATGACTAAAGGGGAGAACATATCAGTTTAATATTGTTTCAAAGTCGTGGTGCAATTGAACTTTGAGGAAGGTAACAATACTATGTTTTGGTATAACAACCATTGAGTTGGGTGATTTTATCATTCTAGAAAAGCTTTAAACGAGCATTGTCATAAGTTAATATCCCTATGTGTGTTCAACAACAAAGGAGCTGAAACGATCATATGCAGAATCATCGAAGAACTTGAAGAACGAAGGATTCAAGACAATGTTGAAAATCCAAGGAAATCAAGCATGATGGATTTTGAGCTGAAAGATCTATTTATTTTGAATTCATATGATTGATAGTTTTGTCACTAAAATTGACAAAGGGGGAAATTGTTAGAGTACTTATCGGTCGAACTCGTAAGTTTTGTTATCTCAAGATTGTTGTCAATGTTAGTAGCACAGAACTATATCTTGATTTCTAGTCTAGTAAAGTCAAGTCTCTGACTAATATTAGAGTATGGTAGTTGAGTATCAGACATCACTGGATAACCCTCGAAAATTGAAGAATGAAGATCAAACGAAGACATTTGGAGAACTTCATCAACAAAGAGGTATGTGATGACTGAACCATCCTATTTACTCACGACATTTGAAAACGCGTGGGTACCAAAATACACCACCAAATTTTTCGTTGGCAATCTGTATGAACAAATTTAACATAATTCAGAGAGTTCAACTTAATGAATCTCAGTCAAGGAATAATACCTAGAGTTATATCTCTATCTCTCACAGTCAGAAAGTTTATAGAGACTAGTCTGAGAACCTGATTTACGTGTGAGAGTACTTGGGTGATTCCAAATATCAATTTCCCAAGTAATTAATGAAGTTGTATCCAACAACAAGGTCGGACGTATCTACTGTGATTGATTTACGTACAACCCTGTGATATTTTAATTATAAAGATAAACAATATAATGCAGAAAACAAATAACACAGACACCAGAAATTTTGTTAACGAGGAAACCGCAAATGCAGAAAAACCTCGGGACCTAGTCCAGATTGAGAACCAAACTGTATTAAGCCGCTACAGGTACTAGTCTACTACCAATTAACTTCGGACTGGATTGTAGTTGAGACCGAATTAAGCCCTCCCAACAATTCAGTTACAGTCGTGTTTCTTACGCCTCTTGAATACCAGCAGGACTCCGCGCAATTGATTCCCTTAGCTGATGCCACACCAACTAAGAGTTGCTTCAACTTAATTGAAAACTTTAAACCAATGTGCCTCCCACAGATAAGCCTATATATGTGATCTCCTTTTGATCGTAGATCAAGGTAATGGAAATCGATAGCAATAGACAAAGTCTAGATAACCTCAAAATCAGGACTTATGCAACCCAAAGTGCAGCCTAGATTATTATTCACCTCAAAAGTATAAAACTTGTGGAATCAACAAAGTTTGAGACGAAGATAATGTTGTAGTCTTAAATTTGCGGTAAATACGGATTCGATGCTCGGACTTGAAAAGATTTTTAAAGCAAAAATATATACAAAATTGTCACAGGATCAAGAGACACTAGGACTCAGGATTCCACCATAATCATTCATATAATTAATATATTTATTTCCAAAACAATTATAGCTCACATAAAAATAGGGACTCTAATTCTTGCCAAGGTAGATTTTTAAAAGATTAACTGTAAATCGAAAGCATGGCATATCAAAAGTACTAAGACCAAGCATAAACCATCAAAAGAAATGACAATCAATTAAGAAAAAATCATAAAACATTTAATAAAAATGCAAGAAATCATAAAAGAATTAAATATAATTTTTATATGTGTAAAATATGGCTTCCTCCATCATCCCAGTATTGGGGTTTAGCTATTCATATCAATCACACACTCAAAATATTAATTCAAAGTTCAAAGTGTGATTAAAAGAGTCAAAAGTTATAAAATAGTGGTTCTGAGACTCACAAAACACGTCCAACAGAAACGATAGAATATAACTGCAGCTAACTGCGACACTTCGCTGATGCTGTTGACGCTGCTGAAAATAAGTCTGCCCTGGAGAGTCTGTTCTTCGTGTTCTTGAAGCTTTTTAATGGCAGCAGCAGCAGCAGGTGAACATTGCTGTTTTTCCTTCTTCTTCGCTCCTCCTGGATCTGGCTCGACCCCAAACTCTTCATCCCAAAGGTTTCTAACCTTTCTTTGATGTAAACAACACTTATATAGCCTTCAGATTCCCTAGAAACTCGATCAAATTCGAGAATAAATCTCTTATTCTTCACGTGCAGTTTGAACAATAATTCCATCTGTCGATCTTTGTATGCGTCTGTGAGCTATTCTATTGCTCCCAAAATCTTCTCTGACTTGAACTCAACTGTTTTGAAGTATATCCCACGCAAGAATCTCTCCCAAATCTTTCAAACCAATTCAAAACCCTAAACAGGGACCGTGTGCACTGTCTTGACTTTGTGTGGATTTTCTGACTTATCCAGCCCAATTAGATGGGTCTAATCGCTTCTAACAGGTCCCTTATGTCTTGTAGAGTCCGTGGGTACCAAATTTGCCCATTGAATCGCCTGCTAGGTCGCTCAAATCCTTGATCCAAAACTGTTGACGCTGCTGCCTTTTTTCCCGCCAAAATTTTCTTTTGAATTTGAGAAGTTGACCTCCCCTTATCTGTGGTTGGTCTCCCTTTAGCAGATGCCTGGAAATGGGTCACCCCTTAGTAATTAGGTTACCCCTTATCCAAAATCAAGGGTCCGTATAACAAGTGTCCTCTGGGGCATTTTCCGCATTTTTTTTCGGGGTTCCTCCGGGGTATTTCTGGGATACTTCCGGTACACTTCTGAGGCGCTTCCGGTACGTTATCAACGGAGGTCCAAATGCCACATTTTTAGCCAAATTCGCCGCAAGAGATTATTTTCCAAAAACACCTACAAATACATAAAATAACCAAATAAGTACAATATCGAGTACTAACAATATATACAAATGAGCTATATTAGACACATAAATGCGTCTATCAAATACCCCCAAACTTATTATTTGCTAGTCCCGAGCAAATCAAAACTACAAAATAAAATCCTAACTCACTGTCGCAGGCATCGTCGATTGCATTTAGCGTATGCAATAAGCCTTTAAACCCCTAGGTGGCCCTAGTGGCCGAGTTATAGTCTCGGGAGGGATTACCAGAGATATACCCACAAAACCTGTACTCCAGACCTTAGCTATCTACGCAGAACCTTGGAAGGCACTAAAGAATCTCCTTGGTTGGCATACTTATTGACTACAGGAAGAAGTACCCTGATGCGAAATTCCAATTGCTGTACACGAGTTTGCACTCAAGCATACTAAAATTCATATAAAGTGACAGAGCTCTACTCAGATAGTTGCACTATGGACATCATATTCGGAGTCTAAACTAATCACATGGATAGATCAAGAAGATGGATATAGAAAACATAGATGGTTTTGATGTTTACTAAGTGAACGACGTTTCCCATATCTGTCTGAAGGCCTCCGCCAAAATGAACCTATCCTAATGGATTGAGATACTAGTCTGACTAATATCAACACATTGGCATATACAAGGGTACCAGTGGTCGATAACCTAACTCTAGGTCAACACAACTGGCATATACAAGGGTACCAGTGGTCGACTTTATTGAATTTATTCCTTTTGGTCAAATGGTCTGGTCTCAATTTCTTTCTTCTTTCAACTTTCTTTTTTCAACTTTTTTTTTTTTTTTGTTTTTGAAGGTATCTCAATCACTCTAATTCACCCTAGCATTGGTAACAACTTGAATCGTGGGCCCCACCTATTACTTAGAGAAACATAGTTTAAAAACAAAATAAAATAAAAATAGAAGTGAAAAGGACTCAACGAGATATGGTGAAACTATCATGTTATTTCTAACACCTGAGCTCTGTGCTTTTATGAATAGACTCTTTAGATGTTTCCATCTAATCAGATTGGTTCCTCAAACTCCTACAATCAAAATGCTTCCATCCACTTAGATTAGTTAGTGCAATCCTCAATAGGCATAAATTTCTAGGCTCTGGAGTTTATTTATTGCAACTAAAAGCTAACAAAAAGTGTTTCTTCCCCACCCCCAAACTTAAATCTTACATTGTCCTCAATGTTCTAAGGATGAAAATAAAAGCATGAACAAGGAGAAACTATTACCACTGGAGGGAAAAGAAATAAGGAAGGATATTACCGTATCACATGAACGCGGGAGCCTCCCAGTAAATGCTAAATTTATAGTCATTAGCTAGACATCAAATACCTCAAAAAGAATTTTCACCTTCCAAAGTCGTATACCAATAGTCGAAATAATTGTGGGTCCATAAGACCAAATAGAACTGCCACAAATAGGAGACAAATGCTCAAGATAAGAAAAATGAGCAGATAGAGCACAACCTGATCTAAAGTTTCTCGCAAGACAACTGGATTTATCTGAGGTGCCCACTTGGGCTTCATATGAGTGTCTCGGAAAACAGATTCATCCGAAAAACGGGTCTCTAACATTTGGATTTTCTCCTGGACATTATCAGGCGGATCAGGTTGTGGAGTCTGAATACACTCAAGCGATACCTCAGATGCACTAGGCTTGAGTCCCAAGTTAGGGACTTCTATTGGGGATAATTCCATCTGTCGATCTTTGTATGCGTCTGTGAGCTATTCTATTGCTCCCAAAATCTTCTCTGACTTGAACTCAACTGTTTTGAAGTATATCCCACGCAAGAATATCTCCCAAATCTTTCAAACCAATTCAAAACCCTAAACAGGGACCGTGTGCACTGTCTTGACTTTGTGTGGATTTTGTGACTTATCCAGCCCAATTAGATGGTTCTAATCGCTTCTAACAGGTCCCTTATGTCTTGTAGAGTCCGCGGGTATCAAATTTGCCCATTGAATCGCCTGCTAGGTCGCTCAAATCCTTGATCCAAAACTGTTGACGCTGCTTCCTTTTTTCCCGCCAAAATTTTCTTTTGAATTTGAGAAGTTGACCTCCCCTTATCTGTGGCTGGTATCCCTTTAGCAGATGCCTGGAAATGGGTCACCCCCTTAGTAATTAGGCTACCCCTTATCCAAAATCAAGGGTCCGTATAGCAAGTGTCCTCTGGGGCATTTTCCGCACTTTTTTCGGGATTCCTCCGGGATATTTCTGGGATACTTCCGGTACACTTCTGAGGCGCTTCCGGTACGTTATCAACGGAGGTCCAAATGCCACATTTTTAGCCAAATTCGCCGCAAGAGATTATTTTCCAAAAACACCTACAAATACATAAAATAACCAAATAAGTACAATATCGAGTACTAACAATATATACAAATGAGCTATATTAGACACATAAATGCGTCTATCAAATACCCCCAAACTTATTATTTGCTAGTCCCGAGCAAATCAAAACTACAAAATAAAATCCTAACTCACTGTCGCAGGCATCGTCGATTGCATTTAGCGTATGCAATAAGCCTTTAAACCCCTAGGTGGCCCTAGTGGCCGAGTTATAGTCTCGGGAGGGCTTACCAGAGATATACCCACAAAACCTGTACTCCAGACCTTAGCTATCTACGCAGAACCTTGGAAGGCACTAAAGAATCTCCTTGGTTGGCATACTTATTGACTACAGTAAGAAGTACCCTGATGCGAAATTCCAATTGCTGTACACGAGTTTGCACTCAAGCATACTAAAATTCATATAAAGTGACAGAGCTCTACTCAGATAGTTGCACTATGGACATCATATTCGGAGTCAAACTAATCACATGGAAAGATTAAGAGATGGATATATAAAAACATAGATGGTTTTGATGTTTACTAAGTGAACGGCGTTTCCCATATCTGTCTGAAGGCCTCCGCCAAAATGAACCTATCCTAATGGATTGAGATACTAGTCTGACTAATATCAACACACTGGCATATACAAGGGTACCAGTGGTCGATAACCTAACTCTAGGTCAACACAACTGGCATATACAAGGGTACCAGTGGTCGACTTTATTGAATTTATTCCTTTTGGTCAAATGGTCTGGTCTCAATTTTTTTTTTTTTTTTTCATGGTATCTCAATCACTCTAATTCACCCTAGCATTGGTAACAACTTGAATCATGGGCCCCACCTATCACTTAGAGAAACATAGTTTAAAAACAAAATAAAATAAAAATAGAAGTGAAAAGGACTCAACGAGATATGGTGAAACTATCATGTTATTTCTAACACCTGAGCTCTGTGCTTTTATGAATAGACTCTTTAGATGTTTCCATCTAATCAGATTGGTTCCTCAAACTCCTACAATCAAAATGCTTCCATCCACTTAGATTAGTTAGTGCAATCCTCAATAGGCATAAATTTCTAAGCTCTGGAGTTTATTTATTCATACTAAAAAGTTTCTCCCATACCCCCAAACTTAAACCTAACATTGTCCTCAATGTTCTCAAAATACATACTTGATGCTCAAAATATGATTAAAAGAGTGAAAAATATAAAACAGTGGTTCTGTGACCCACAAAATTCGTCCAGAAAGAAACAATACCAGTGAGCTGCAGTAAAACAACGACACCCAGCTGCTGCTGTTGACGCTGCAGAAAATAAGACTGCTCTGAGCAGTCCGTTATTCGTGTTCTTCAAGGTTTGTTAATGGCAGCAGCAGCAGCAGGTACAATTCCTGCAACTCCTCCTGCGCCTCTCTGCTGGCCTCCCAATCGACCCCTAACTCTTCATCCCCCTTCTCTGACATAAAACCAACTATTTATAGGCTTTAAATCCCCTTGAAACTCGATCAAACCCCTTGGAAATCTCCATTATTCTTTACGGGTTGTTTGAAGAATAATCTTCTTCTTGTTGTGTTACAGGCTGTTTCTAGCTATTCTCTCGTCTCAAATATCTTCTAGGACTTTTACCCAACTGTTTTGATGTATATCCCACGCAAGATATCCCATAAATCTCTCAAACTAATCTCAAACCCTAAACAGAAACCGTGTGCACTGTCTTGACTTTGTGTGGATTTTCTGACTTATCCAGCCCAATTAGATGGGTCTAATCGCTTCTAACAGGTCCCTTATGTCTTGTAGAGTCCGTGGGTACCAAATTTGCCCATTGAATCGCCTGCTAGGTCGCTCAAATCCTTGATCCAAAACTGTTGACGCTGCTGCCTTTTTTCCCGCCAAAATTTTCTTTTGAATTTGAGAAGTTGACCTCCCCTTATCTGTGGTTGGTCTCCCTTTAGCAGATGCCTGGAAATGGGTCACCCCTTAGTAATTAGGTTACCCCTTATCCAAAATCAAGGGTCCGTATAACAAGTGTCCTCTGGGGCATTTTCCGCATTTTTTTTCGGGGTTCCTCCGGGGTATTTCTGGGATACTTCCGGTACACTTCTGAGGCGCTTCCGGTACGTTATCAACGGAGGTCCAAATGCCACATTTTTAGCCAAATTCGCCGCAAGAGATTATTTTCCAAAAACACCTACAAATACATAAAATAACCAAATAAGTACAATATCGAGTATTAACAATATATACAAATGAGCTATATTAGACACATAAATGCGTCTATCAGATAACTTTTATGATTACTATCTATCTTGATCAAGTGAGTATCTAAACAATCGATGAAGATCAGGATACTCGAGCTATCAGATAAACAATAGCTAGACCTGGCTTCAGGAATCCCTATGAAATCATTGTAATCGCTAAAACCTAAAAGGGTTTCTGGAGAGGAAGACTCTAGTTACAACTAGGACACACCAAAGTAGTGTCGGGATTCAAAGATCCCAGTTATTTGAGGTTCCCCTAATATAGACACTCAAAGCATGCTTTAGGTTTAAGATAAGATAGCTTTGGAACCAAGTAAATAATATCTACCGTTAGATGAATCTTTGAATCCGATTTACATAATCAAGATATACACTCTGGTTAGGATGAACCGTAATCGAACCGTGTATATGACCACGCTCATGAATGGTTAGCCGAAGCTAGCCAACTGAACTATAAGCTTGAGCATTTACATAAACACTGAAGACTTAACTCGAAACACAATCAAGTGATTAAATATGTCTATGGTGTTTTATAAATAGAGATCATTCAAATGCTAATTATCTCGAAGAAATAATTTTATATGTATAAGAATTTAATCGACATGGTAAGTAGGCGTACAAAGTACAAGTACTTAACCTGTTTGTGAACAGTTACGTCATGGTACATGTACCAGTATGTATACTTTATAACATAACCGAGTTCCGGACTTCACATAACTTTTTCAATACGTGTACTGGTTTGTAAACCATTTAAACATAACCGAGTTCCGAAATTATCACAGAACTATTTTAGTATGCGTACTGGTATGGATACCATTTAAACATAACTAATTTCCGGAGTTCACATAACTTTTCTGGTACGTATACCGGTTATGGATACCAAATTGGTTCTGTAACCAACAATTCCTTTCTAGTACGCGTACTGGTTTGCGTACCGATCTGGATTAATGAGTTCACAGACTTTTAAAGGTGTGCATACTAATATGCGTACCATAAATCTCTTTGTCGACATATAGCTACTCCGCTACGTGTACCGAGTACATGCCTTACGACTTCAGACTTATAAAAAATTTCCCAGTTTGTAAGACTGATATGTAAACTGTCTTATATCTGAATTTATAGTAGTTCTATATTTCTCTATAAATCGATTCGAAACATTCCCCAATAACATCAATGACACATATCACTGTTCCAAGCTATTTTCGAATGATAAACTTGAATCATGATTTTGATTCCGAACAATAAATTGTTCTTAACCGAAATTCATCAAGTATGAAATATCCATTAAGCTTAGTCGTATTTCGAGAACTAAGTACAAGAAGAATCTTGACTCGAAATTCTTGATATGCTTACCATAGTATAATTAGTTACGCGACAACGTCTCAAAGATATAAAGGTGAATATAACTTGAGAAATAGGTGGTTCAGTCCTCACTTACCTTTTCTTAAAGAAGTTTTCCAAAAGCTTCGGCTGATCTTCGCCTTCAAATGGTAGAACGCAATGACGACTGTCGTGATGTCTATTTCTCAACTACATCTTCTATCCTAATTCGAGACTTAACTAATTGTAGACCATAAATCAAGATATAGTTTTGACAACTAAATTTGGCAACAATCTTAAGATAGCAACACGTGTGAGTTCGAGCAAGCAATGCTCTAACAACATCACTATTATATCTATATGAGAACATGTCGTATGACTTTTTCTTCTTATTTCTTTGTACAACTTTCATGGATTTTAGTAAATACATGCATAAATAATTGTTTTTTGACGGTTTCATCGTCCAACCCACCCATCCATAAAAGATAACTTCTGCAAATCGCCAATGAAAATGACAGTAGAAGCTACTTTAGGCCATCAGGAGGATGAATTTAAAGTCCTAGACATAATTATTTAATTAATGAAATAATTTTTATTGTTTTATTTTTCTTTCATCCTTTATATTATATTGCAAATAACGTTTGCGTGATAGTTTACTTGGTTGTACAAGTGGCAATATGGATGAATATGAACACATATCTAATGCTATATTAGGTTTAGAGGTACGTAAAAGTCGGAAAACCTTGTAACACATAGCATGGTGTGGTTGATAATGACGAGATGTTGTCACGTAATTACATCTAGAAGATTAACTCGAGTTATCTGAGTGATTCTTGCGTCTGTGAGCTATTCTATTGCTCCCAAAATCTTCTTTGACTTGAACTCAACTGTTTTGATGTATATCCCACGCAAGAATCTCTCCCAAATCTTTCAAACCAATTCAAAACCCTAAACAGGGACCGTGTGCACTGTCTTGACTTTGTGTGGATTTTCTGACTTATCCAGCCCAATTAGATGGGTCTAATCGCTTCTAACAGGTCCCTTATGTCTTGTAGAGTCCGTGGGTACCAAATTTGCCCATTGAATCACCTGCTAGGTCGCTCAAATCCTTGATCCAAAACTGTTGACGCTGCTGCCTTTTTTCCCGCCAAAATTTTCTTTTGAATTTGAGAAGTTGACCTCCCCTTATCTGTGGTTGGTCTCCCTTTAGCAGATGCCTGGAAATGGGTCACCCCTTAGTAATTAGGTTACCCCTTATCCAAAATCAAGGGTCCGTATAGCAAGTGTCCTCTGGGGCATTTTCCGCATTTTTTTTCCGGGGTTCCTCCGGGGTATTTCTGGGATACTTCCGGTACACTTCTGAGGCGCTTCCGGTACGTTATCAACGGAGGTCCAAATGCCACATTTTTAGCCAAATTCGCCGCAAGAGATTATTTTCCAAAAACACCTACAAATACATAAAATAACCAAATAAGTACAATATCGAGTACTAACAATATATACAAATGAGCTATATTAGACACATAAATGCGTCTATCAAATACCCCCAAACTTATTATTTGCTAGTCCCGAGCAAATCAAAACTACAAAATAAAATCCTAACTCACTGTCGCAGGCATCGTCGATTGCATTTAGCGTATGCAATAAGCCTTTAAACCCCTAGGTGGCCCTAGTGGCCGAGTTATAGTCTCGGGAGGGCTTACCAGAGATATACCCACAAAACCTGTACTCCAGACCTTAGCTATCTACGCAGAACCTTGGAAGGCACTAAAGAATCTCCTTGGTTGGCATACTTATTGACTACAGGAAGAAGTACCCTGATGCGAAATTCCAATTGTTGTACACGAGTTTGCACTCAAGCATACTAAAATTCATATAAAGTGACAGAGCTCTACTCAGATAGTTGCACTATGGACATCATATTCGGAGTCAAACTAATCACATGGAAAGATTAAGAGATGGATATAGAAAAACATAGATGGTTTTGATGTTTACTAAGTGAACGGCGTTTCCCATATCTGTCTGAAGGCCTCCGCCAAAATGAATCTATCCTAATGGATTGAGATACTAGTCTGACTAATATCAATACACTGGCATATACAAGGGTACCAGTGGTCGATAACCTAACTCTAGGTCAACACAACTGGCATATACAAGGGTACCAGTGGTCGACTTTATTGAATTTATTCCTTTTGGTCAAATGGTCTGGTCTCAATTTCTTTCTTTCTTTCTTTTTTTTTTTTTTTTTTTTTTTTTTTTTTTTTTTTTTTTTTTTTTTTTTTTTTTTTTTTTTTTTTTTTTTTTTTTTTTTTTTTTTTTTTTTTTTTTTTTTTTTTTTTTTTTTTTTTTTTTTTTTTTTGAAGGTATCTCAATCACTCTAATTCACCCTAGCATTGGTAACAACTTGAATCGTGGGCCCCACCTATTACTTAGAGAAACATAGTTTAAAAACAAAATAAAATAAAAATAGAAGTGAAAAGGACTCAACGAGATATGGTGAAACTATCATGTTATTTCTAACACCTGAGCTCTGTGCTTTTATGAATAGACTCTTTAGATGTTTCCATCTAATCAGATTTGTTCCTCAAACTCCTACAATCAAAATGCTTCCATCCACTTAGATTAGTTAGTGCAATCCTCAATAGGCATAAATTTCTAGGCTCTGGAGTTTATTTATTGCAACTAAAAGCTAACAAAAAGTGTTTCTTCCCCACCCCCAAACTTAAATCTTACATTGTCCTCAATGTTCTAAGGATGAAAATAAAAGCATGAACAAGGAGAAACTATTACCACTGGAGGGAAAAGAAATAAGGAAGGATATTACCGTATCACATGAACGCGGGAGCCTCCCAGTAAATGCTAAATTTATAGTCATTAGCTAGACATCAAATACCTCAAAAAGAATTTTCACCTTCCAAAGTCGTATACCAATAGTCGAAATAATTGTGGGTCCATAAGACCAAATAGAACTGCCACAAATAGGAGACAAATGCTCAAGATAAGAAAAATGAGCAGATAGAGCACAACCTGATCTAAAGTTTCTCGCAAGACAACTGGATTTATCTGAGGTGCCCACTTGGGCTTCATATGAGTGTCTCGGAAAACAGATTCATCCGAAAAACGGGTCTCTAACATTTGGATTTTCTCCTGGACATTATCAGGCGGATCAGGTTGTGGAGTCTGAATACACTCAAGCGATACCTCAGATGCACTAGGCTTGAGTCCCAAGTTAGGGACTTCTATTGGGGATAATTCCATCTGTCGATCTTTGTATGCGTCTGTGAGCTATTCTATTGCTCCCAAAATCTTCTCTGACTTGAACTCAACTGTTTTGAAGTATATCCCACGCAAGAATATCTCCCAAATCTTTCAAACCAATTCAAAACCCTAAACAGGGACCGTGTGCACTGTCTTGACTTTGTGTGGATTTTGTGACTTATCCAGCCCAATTAGATGGTTCTAATCGCTTCTAACAGGTCCCTTATGTCTTGTAGAGTCCGCGGGTATCAAATTTGCCCATTGAATCGCCTGCTAGGTCGCTCAAATCCTTGATCCAAAACTGTTGACGCTGCTTCCTTTTTTCCCGCCAAAATTTTCTTTTGAATTTGAGAAGTTGACCTCCCCTTATCTGTGGCTGGTATCCCTTTAGCAGATGCCTGGAAATGGGTCACCCCCTTAGTAATTAGGCTACCCCTTATCCAAAATCAAGGGTCCGTATAGCAAGTGTCCTCTGGGGCATTTTCCGCACTTTTTTCGGGATTCCTCCGGGATATTTCTGGGATACTTCCGGTACACTTCTGAGGCGCTTCCGGTACGTTATCAACGGAGGTCCAAATGCCACATTTTTAGCCAAATTCGCCGCAAGAGATTATTTTCCAAAAACACCTACAAATACATAAAATAACCAAATAAGTACAATATCGAGTACTAACAATATATACAAATGAGCTATATTAGACACATAAATGCGTCTATCAAATACCCCCAAACTTATTATTTGCTAGTCCCGAGCAAATCAAAACTACAAAATAAAATCCTAACTCACTGTCGCAGGCATCGTCGATTGCATTTAGCGTATGCAATAAGCCTTTAAACCCATAGGTGGCCCTAGTGGCCGAGTTATAGTCTCGGGAGGGCTTACCAGAGATATACCCACAAAACCTGTACTCCAGACCTTAGCTATCTACGCAGAACCTTGGAAGGCACTAAAGAATCTCCTTGGTTGGCATACTTATTGACTACAGGAAGAAGTACCCTGATGCGAAATTCCAATTGCTGTACACGAGTTTGCACTCAAGCATACTAAAATTCATATAAAGTGACAGAGCTCTACTCAGATAGTTGCACTATGGACATCATATTCGGAGTCAAAACTAATCACATGGATAGATCAAGAAGATGGATATAGAAAACATAGATGGTTTTGATGTTTACTAAGTGAACGACGTTTCCCATATCTGTCTGAAGGCCTCCGCCAAAATGAACCTATCCTAATGGATTGAGATACCAGTCTGACTAATATCAACACACTGGCATATACAAGGGTACCAGTGGTCGACTTTATTGAATTTATTCCTTTTGGTCAAATGGTCTGGTCTCAATTTTTTTTCATCTTTTTTTTTTTTTTTTTTTCATGGTATCTCAATCACTCTAATTCACCCTAGCATTGGTAACAACTTGAATCGTGGGCCCCACCTATCACTTAGAGAAACATAGTTTAAAAACAAAATAAAATAAAAATAGAAGTGAAAAGGACTCAACGAGATATGGTGAAACTATCATGTTATTTCTAACATCTGAGCTCTGTGCTTTTATGAATAGACTCTTTAGATGTTTCCATCTAATCAGATTGGTTCCTCAAACTCCTACAATCAAAATGCTTCCATCCACTTAGATTAGTTAGTGCAATCCTCAATAGGCATAAATTTCTAGGCTCTGGAGTTTATTTATTGCAACTAAAAGCTAACAAAAAGTGTTTCTTCCCCACCCCCAAACTTAAATCTTACATTGTCCTCAATGTTCTAAGGATGAAAATAAAAGCATGAACAAGGAGAAACTATTACCACTGGAGGGAAAAGAAATAAGGAAGGATATTACCGTATCACATGAACGCGGGAGCCTCCCAGTAAATGCTCAATTTATAGTCATTAGCTAGACATCAAATACCTCAAAAAGAATTTTCACCTTCCAAAGTCGTATACCAATAGTCGAAATAATTGTGGGTCCATAAGACCAAATAGAACTGCCACAAATAGGAGACAAATGCTCAAGATCAGAAAAATGAGCAGATAGAGCACAACCTGATCTAAAGTTTCTCGCAAGACAACTGGATTTATCTGAGGTGCCCACTTGGGCTTCATATGAGTGTCTCGGCAAACAGATTCATCCGAAAAACGGGTCTCTAACATTTGGATTTTCTCCTGGACATTATCAGGCGGATCAGGTTGTGGAGTCTGAATACACTCAAGCGATACCTCAGATGCACTAGGCTTGAGTCCCAAGTTAGGGACTTCTATTGGGGATAATTTACAATCTCTACCCCCAAACTTAGAATTTTGGGTGCCTCTACAATGACTAGTCACAATGTTCCTAATTTCTAGACCATCGGGTTCTTGAAAAAGGTCAATTGCTTTCTCTAAGTCATAATCAGGTGGTTCATCCTCAGCTTGCTTCACATCTTCTATGGTCCACTCTAAGGCTTCCTTATTTTCTTGAAGCACGGTCTCTGGACTACTTTCCTGATCACTATCCAAATCGGAGGCTATAATCACAGGGAAAGACTCGGGCGGGCCTAAAAATGTATAATTAGACTCCAACTCAGGAGGCTCTTTTAAATAAGGTATTAAGATAGACTCAGAAGCTAGTAATGGTTCGAACCTATCTTTCCATATATCAATATCTAACATAGGAACAGAATCCAACAGAGCATTTACTTGTTCAATGTTACTATCATCGTCGAAATCCAGGCTAAAATGGGATAAACAACTCTCCAATGTATTTTCCGGTACGATGTTTGGTAATGACTCCTGAACTAAGGTTCCTATCATGTTCACCTCTTCAATACATGTGCTATCTAGCTCAGAATGTAGCTTGTTTACATTAAAAATATTCAGCTCAATAGTCATATTACCAAAAGATAGATTCATAATACCATTTCGACAGTTTATGATCGCATTAGACGTAGCTAAGAATGGGCGACCTAAAATCACAGGTATTTGGTTCTCTGGGTCGGGGACAGGTTGGGTATCTAGGACCACGAAATCCACTGGATAAATAAACTTGTCGACCTCAATAAGAACATCCTCGATCACACCACGAGGGATTTTAACGGACCTATCAGCTAACTGGAGTGTTATCTGGGTAGGTTTCATCTCACCAAGTCCTAGCTTAAGGTACACATGATATGGCAGTAAGTTCACACTGGCTCCTAAGTCAAGCAACGATTTCTCAACACGGTACTTACCTATTGTACAAGAAATGGTAGGGGACCCTGGGTCTTTATACTTAGGAGTAGTGGTATTCTGAATAATAGAACTCACATGACTAGCTATGAAGGCTTTCTTCTGGACACTGAGCTTACGCTTTCGCGTACACAAGTCCTTAAGGAACTTGGCATAAGAGGGAATCTGCCTAATTGCATCTAATAATGGAAGGTTGATATTAACCTGCTTAAAAACCTCCAATATATCATTAAAGTTGGACTCCCTCTTAGTCGGAACTAGCAGCTGGGGAAACGGGGCTCTGGGAACAAAGTGAGGCTCAACAGGACCCTCATTGGTCTCTTTGGAGACTCTATCAGTCTCCTCATTTTCTGGCTCAGCAGGGTGAACTACAGCATGTTCACTATCAGGCATGGCGACCTTGTTGTCAAATTTCTTTCCACTTCTTAGGGTTGTGACAGCATTCACATGATTGTACGATTTCTCTCCTCTAGGGTTAGGATCAGTATGACTAGGGAACCTTCCATCCTCTCTCTCACTTATAAACTTAGCTATTTGTCCTACTTGAAGTTCTAACTTGGCAAGACTCTGGGAAGTATTCTTCAATTCCTGCCTAGTTTCTTGTTGAAAGCTCATGTGGTTCTTTGATAGCATGTCATGGTTACTTACTAACATAGTGATAGCTTCCTCTAAGGTAGAGATCTTTTTCTCGGAAGTGTTCTGAAACTGGGTTTGACCTGAAGAGTTCTTAAAACCAAAAACTGGGGGAGGCTGAGAATTGCTAGACTGGCCTTGATTCTGGCCCTTAGACCAAGAGAAATTAGGATGGTTTCTCCAACCAGGGTTATAGGTTTCTGAGTATGGGTCAAACTTCTGACGGTTCTCAAACCTAGAGTTGTTATAGACAGCATGGGCTTGTTCTTCACTAACTTGACCTTCCCAAAATGAATTATCGGGCTCTATTCCACAACTAGAGACTTGAGAGGCTCTATTAGGTTCAACAAGGGGCCTATTTTTAGACTGACCCATTTCTAAAGCTTCTAACCTTCTGGACAAAGCAGCAAACTTAGCATCTGACGCAAAACTCGTATCTACCATATTGGTGCTACTTCTATTGACCAAGAGTCTTTTAGGGGGTTCAACACAAGATTCCCACTGTTGGGATTTTTCAGCGATAGCTCCTAAGAAGGTAAAAGCATCATCAGCATTTTTACTAGTGAACTCACCAGCGCACATAGACTCAACCATGGCTTTGGTAGAATAGTCTAAACCATCATAAATAATCTGTACAAGTTTCATATTATCAAATCCATGGTGAGGACACTGAGATAGGAGATCATTGAATCGCTCTAAAAACCTATAAAGAGACTCTCCCTCTTGTTGCACACTAGCACTAATTTTCTGCCTAACAGCTGCAGTTTTATGCTTAGGGTAGAATTTCATATAGAAGGCAGCGATAAGTTCCTTCCATGTTTCTATGGATTCAGACGGTAAGTTGTTCAGCCAGGTCTTGGCTTTGTCTCTCAAAGAAAAGGGAAACATCTTAAGTTTCAAGACTTCATCGGTAAGGTCCTTTATCCTAATTGTCCCACAGATTTCCTCAAAGTCCCTAATATGAAAATAAGGGTTCTCATCATCTTTTCCTAAGAATATAGGGATCATTTGAAGAATACTAGGTTTTATCTCGAAATTAGCCGTAGTGGCTGGCAATTTAATGCATGAAGCTCGGTTGGTCCTAGTTGGGAACATGTAATCTTTCAAAGTTGCCATCGCTGGCACAACTGGAGTACTAGGGGTACTTTCCTCACAAAGAGACAGATTCTCAAAACTGAAGTTTCCAAAAACAGGGCTCTCAAAAGAAGAATCTTCGAGCTCCCTGCTTAAATCAGAAGAACTACTAGGTTTTTCGCTAATCAATCGACCTAGAGTATCTCTTTTCCAAGCCCTAACAAAATCGGGCATACACTAAAAAGAATTCAAAAAGAAATAAAAAAAAAATCCTAACAGGAAGGTTCTAGCAATCACACAGCAGGCTGACTCGAATTTACCACAGCAAACCTAAAGATTTGTAGCAAACAACAAGCATGATGGCTCCACTTAGATTGTTTCTAGACCAGCTTCTAATCCTTCGAAAGGGAATTCGTTACAATTTGAGCAAACCCCTCTGGAATCAATCCGAGTTTAAGCAAGTTGAATCGAGGCGAGGGAAGCTCAGAGGAGCTTTGATACCCAAAACCTCACCGATCCAATGCGGCGCAGTCACGCATTCAACTCGCAGAAACCGTCAAGAACTTCGAGGTGTGCTTAAAAGAGTAACCAATATTTTTCGAATGATTGTCCTGTTAAGCTCGATACCCTATAGGTCTCTTTCTAGTCCAAATTTTAGGCTTAGGTTCGCTTTAGGTTTCGTTTTCCTAAGGCGGGCAAGAAGGGAGCGGTGATGAAATCCGAACCCTT
Source organism: Papaver somniferum (assembly GCF_003573695.1). Classification (NCBI taxonomy): domain Eukaryota; kingdom Viridiplantae; phylum Streptophyta; class Magnoliopsida; order Ranunculales; family Papaveraceae; genus Papaver; species Papaver somniferum. The sequence goes on along the minus strand of NC_039366.1, from coordinate 95,170,642 downwards.
ATCTTATATGGTCCAGTCCTTGCCCTTTACTAGGAATATAAAAACAGTCCGGTTCGTCCTCAAACAATTAGCACCTTAAGGAGTCCAGTAACCCGCTTGCAGGAGATTCGCGGGTGTTTAGAATTTTACCTCCCGTGCCAGACGGGCGAAGAACCGCTGAAGTCGACTCGGGCCACGACTCCTATGCCGTGTGCGAACCCGAGGGGCCGAGACGATATTGTAATCGTCGTCCTTCCCTGCAAACAGTTTATATTTAAGGGTACCCTTCCGTAGGGTATAAAAAATAAAAATAAAATGTCCCAAAATTAATGTCCAAAGTCCATAAAAAAAAATACAAAAGAAAAGAAAGTCTAATAAAAAAAACTACAAAAAAAATGTCTCTCTTTTTTTCTCTCTTTTTATCAAAATAAATAAATAAAATTCTTCTTCTTTCGCTCCTTTAGCTTTGCTTTTCGCTCCCAAACTTTAAGTAAATCACCACAAGCTTTGGCAAATTTATCTCTCGCTCCAACTTCAAAAATCTGCAAGGAAACAAAAAAAAACCAAAAACGTAAAGAAGAACAAGAATAATAATAAAAAAAAAAATCTAAAAAAAATGCTACCTAAACACAAGTCCGCGTCGGCGGCGCCAAAAATTTGATGGTTTTTCAAATAGTGATTGTAGTTGAAGTGGTAAAACGGATTCGTATCAGACTTGTGAAGAAAACAGTTTTTAGATTTAAATTTAAACAGGCAAATAAAAAGAGTTGTTCAAAGTTATAGAGAAAAACACCAAGACTAGGATTCCACCAATGACCATTTTAATAGTAAACTCTAAATAGTTCTTATGCAATTTTATCCTTAAAATCAATTCTAATATTTGCCTCAAATAAGTTTTTGAAGTAATAATTGTAATTAAAAAGTATAAAACATCAAAAGTTACTAAAACCCAGCATGCTTCATCAAGTCAATTCACAATTACTCAATAAAAACTATTAATTCAATTTTAATTCGTGCAAATAATCAAATAATAATATTGCAAATAAATATAAAAATTAGAATTATACCAATAAATTACCAATGGCTTCCTCCGTCGTCTCGGCTAATGGGTTTAGCTCCTCATCCCAAAAACACACTCACAAGATAAATTCATAGCTAAAATAGATGTTTTTATTGATGATTATATGATGAAATAGGAATTAGCAACGCTGTAGTGGTGTTACAGCGCCACTGTTACAAAAGAGTATGGTAATTTAAGACTGCTGTAAACGATAACTATCTACTGCTGTGAAACAACGACAGTGGTATGAAAATAAGTCTGCTGAAGAACGACTGACTCTGCGAGTCTGTTCTTCGTGTTCTTCAGAAGCTTTAATGGCAGCAGCAGCAGCAGCGTTGTCTCCTCTATAATTGCTTCTTCTAGGCTCTCATCGACTCTAAACTCTCTCCTAAAGGTTTCTAACCTTTCTTTGATGTAAACCAACACTTATATAGCCTTCATATTCCCTAGAAACTCGATCAAATTCGAGAATAAATCTCTTATTCTTGACGTGCAGTTTGAACAATAATTCCATCTGTCGATCTTTGTATGCGTCTGTGAGCTATTCTATTGCTCCCAAAATCTTCTCTGACTTGAACTCAACTGTTTTGAAGTATATCCCACGCAAGAATCTCTCCCAAATCTTTCAAACCAATTCAAAACCCTAAACAGGGACCGTGTGCACTGTCTTGACTTTGTGTGGATTTTCTGACTTATCCAGCCCAATTAGATGGGTCTAATCGCTTCTAACAGGTCCCTTATGTCTTGTAGAGTCCGTGGGTACCAAATTTGCCCATTGAATCGCCTGCTAGGTCGCTCAAATCCTTGATCCAAAACTGTTGACGCTGCTGCCTTTTTTCCCGCCAAAATTTTCTTTTGAATTTGAGAAGTTGACCTCCCCTTATCTGTGGTTGGTCTCCCTTTAGCAGATGCCTGGAAATGGGTCACCCCTTAGTAATTAGGTTACCCCTTATCCAAAATCAAGGGTCCGTATAACAAGTGTCCTCTGGGGCATTTTCCGCATTTTTTTTCGGGGTTCCTCCGGGGTATTTCTGGGATACTTCCGGTACACTTCTGAGGCGCTTCCGGTACGTTATCAACGGAGGTCCAAATGCCACATTTTTAGCCAAATTCGCCGCAAGAGATTATTTTCCAAAAACACCTACAAATACATAAAATAACCAAATAAGTACAATATCGAGTATTAACAATATATACAAATGAGCTATATTAGACACATAAATGCGTCTATCAGATAACTTTTATGATTACTATCTATCTTGATCAAGTGAGTATCTAAACAATCGATGAAGATCAGGATACTCGAGCTATCAGATAAACAATAGCTAGACCTGGCTTCAGGAATCCCTATGAAATCATTGTAATCGCTAAAACCTAAAAGGGTTTCTGGAGAGGAAGACTCTAGTTACAACTAGGACACACCAAAGTAGTGTCGGGATTCAAAGATCCCAGTTATTTGAGGTTCCCCTAATATAGACACTCAAAGCATGCTTTAGGTTTAAGATAAGATAGCTTTGGAACCAAGTAAATAATATCTACCGTTAGATGAATCTTTGAATCCGATTTACATAATCAAGATATACACTCTGGTTAGGATGAACCGTAATCGAACCGTGTATATGACCACGCTCATGAATGGTTAGCCGAAGCTAGCCAACTGAACTATAAGCTTGAGCATTTACATAAACACTGAAGACTTAACTCGAAACACAATCAAGTGATCAAATATGTCTATGGTGTTTTATAAATAGAGATCATTCAAATGCTAATTATCTCGAAGAAATAATTTTATATGTATAAGAATTTAATCGACATGGTAAGTAGGCGTACAAAGTACAAGTACTTAACCTGTTTGTGAACAGTTACGTCATGGTACATGTACCAGTATGTATACTTTATAACATAACCGAGTTCCGGACTTCACATAACTTTTTCAATACGTGTACTGGTTTGTAAACCATTTAAACATAACCGAGTTCCGAAATTATCACAGAACTATTTTAGTATGCGTACTGGTATGGATACCATTTAAACATAACTAATTTCCGGAGTTCACATAACTTTTCTGGTACGTATACCGGTTATGGATACCAAATTGGTTCTGTAACCAACAATTCCTTTCTAGTACGCGTACTGGTTTGCGTACCGATCTGGATTAATGAGTTCACAGACTTTTAAAGGTGTGCATACTAATATGCGTACCATAAATCTCTTTGTCGACATATAGCTACTCCGCTACGTGTACCGAGTACATGCCTTACGACTTCAGACTTATAAAAAATTTCCCAGTTTGTAAGACTGATATGTAAACTGTCTTATATCTGAATTTATAGTAGTTCTATATTTCTCTATAAATCGATTCGAAACATTCCCCAATAACATCAATGACACATATCACTGTTCCAAGCTATTTTCGAATGATAAACTTGAATCATGATTTTGATTCCGAACAATAAATTGTTCTTAACCGAAATTCATCAAGTATGAAATATCCATTAAGCTTAGTCGTATTTCGAGAACTAAGTACAAGAAGAATCTTGACTCGAAATTCTTGATATGCTTACCATAGTATAATTAGTTACGCGACAACGTCTCAAAGATATAAAGGTGAATATAACTTGAGAAATAGGTGGTTCAGTCCTCACTTACCTTTTCTTAAAGAAGTTTTCCAAAAGCTTCGGCTGATCTTCGCCTTCAAATGGTAGAACGCAATGACGACTGTCGTGATGTCTATTTCTCAACTACATCTTCTATCCTAATTCGAGACTTAACTAATTGTAGACCAGAAATCAAGATATAGTTTTGACAACTAAATTTGGCAACAATCTTAAGATAGCAACACGTGTGAGTTCGAGCAAGCAATGCTCTAACAACATCACTATTATATCTATATGAGAACATGTCGTATGACTTTTTCTTCTTATTTCTTTGTACAACTTTCATGGATTTTAGTAAATACATGCATAAATAATTGTTTTTTGACGGTTTCATCGTCCAACCCACCCATCCATAAAAGATAACTTCTGCAAATCGCCAATGAAAATGACAGTAGAAGCTACTTTAGGCCATCAGGAGGATGAATTTAAAGTCCTAGACATAATTATTTAATTAATGAAATAATTTTTATTGTTTTATTTTTCTTTCATCCTTTATATCATATTGCAAATAACGTTTGCGTGATAGTTTACTTGGTTGTACAAGTGGCAATATGGATGAATATGAACACATATCTAATGCTATATTAGGTTTAGAGGTACGTAAAAGTCGGAAAACCTTGTAACACATAGCATGGTGTGGTTGATAATGACGAGATGTTGTCACGTAATTACATCTAGAAGATTAACTCGAGTTATCTGAGTGATTCTTGCGTCAAGTTGCATTAAATAACCTGATTCGCAAAAACTATTGCTTTCATTAGAATAAATTAAGTGGCTCTAGTACCAGTTATTTAATGAGAAAGATTCTTGTAATATTTTTTGCAATACTTGATGATATCAGGAATTTTGTCGAAGTATGCTCGCGATGAGGTACTCCAGAGTTACTGGTAAGAATAGAGATTGGATGTTAATTTGGTCACAAATCTGATGATGGGCGATGAAATCTCTAACCACTAATTTCTCTCATGATTACAGTCTTAATTTACTTTGCTTTTTGTAGTTTAAATTAGTCATCAGAACTCTTAAAACTCGCCTCGATTACTTAACAACTCGAGAGTGATTGAGTAAACAATAATTTTTTACTCTATATGGAAACGAGCTCTTGCTAATCGTTATACTCTTAAAAAAAGTATTTGTGAGCAGTAATTTTTTTAAACTGGTTGACAACTGATCAGTAGTGACTTTGAACCCAGTACACAAATAGTATAGTCAACTTGGATCCGGATAGGCCGAGTGAGTCGTTAAGTTTGGACAAACTTACCCTCCTTGGTTAAGTTAAGATAGTTAAGTTAACATTTGGGAATAAGCAGTACATTGGTGTATCACTCAGATCGGAATCAATCAAATGTTGAAGGCACAATTTTTATTGGTCATTGAATTTGTGGGGTTATATACAAGTAGTTATATTTATACATTTACAGAGTTAGAGATTATTGTAAACCAGTCAGTGAATAACTATTATGTAGAAACTTTTTATTATATTTATACAAGTTGTTATAACTATTATTGTTCGTTTTTTTATTAAGAAATGAGTTATACTTGCTTAAGAGATTTTATCTGAGTCTGATTATATTCTATATCTAACTTCATATTTTAGAATTTTAGAGTTTCCCTTAAAGATAACTTATCCATGTTGGTGACAATGGAAACGCGGGACAAACATCATACTTTTTAGTCTTACATATATTTAACATCACAACTTTATTGTCATAATCGCTAGCAGTCATGTCTGTTTTTAAAAAAAGATTGATTGTCTAATTTCTAGATTTTGATATATACAATTGATCTTCCTCATCAAATAAATCTGACAAGCGAATATTTTTGAAAATACCAGGACTCGTAACATTTTCATCTTTAATTCTTACACTTTATGTGTGCAAAGAAAGACATTTTTACTAACTTTATGTCGGCGAAAAGATGACGCACCAAATCATCCAAGTCTTTGGACGAACTTTCGCCTCCATTTTCGTTACTAACTACGTCCGTAGCGACTTGCTTCAGTTCCATGGACTTCATCCTCATTTTATTGCTTCTAGTACTACCTGTTGCAACAGATGCAGTATTACTAATACACCGAGCCAACTCTTCTGCACGCGGAATTGTTTTTGGACCTTCGCAAACTTGGACAATAGCTTTCACCTGATCGACTAGCAATGCACATTCATGAATTAATCGGAACCCATCGTCCAAGCCAGCATCGTCACTCCGGCGCCAATAGATTCCAACACCGAGTTCCAACCACAGTGAGTCAAAAACGATCGGATAGCCTTATGTTTCAGTATCTGCACCTGTGGGACCCATCCTCTGACGACTAATCCTCTACCAGCCGCACGATCTTCAAACCATGATGGTACCATCCCGTATTCACTTGACACGTATCCTATAGTCAGCTTTTCACACACCATAAGAACCTGACCTCACTTTTTTCCAATCCAACGGCCACAACTTCTGTCTGGCTATTATCCAACATTGCTTGACTACCGAAACAAATATATATACACAACATTGTGATCACTGTACTATCTATCCAAGAAAAAATGTCATCGGCTTGCTGAAAGGTGGTCACACCTCTCTCAGTTGGTCCGAATTCTGATAGCGGGCCCGCAGCCCATAGATATTTGTTGCCAAAATATGTCTCCTTCATGTGGTCCAAGTACAACATATATCTTCATACTCATTTGATTTTAGTTGTCAATTTTTGATGTGATAATTGTGATGTATGTGAATTGTTTTATTAGAAATTTTGTATATACATAAATATATATATATAAAAAATTCTCATTTAAATAGTTTTTGTACATACTTAGATAAATTTTTGTGTTTCCTATGCATATGCATGAATATGCCCAAATATACATATGCAAAAAAAATTCTTTTGGTCTCCATATAAGAACTTTTTTTTTGTGGTCCCTGGGATATTCTTAAACAAAGGTTTTATTGTATTCTTTTTTGGTTTATATTTTGAAAAATTTCACAATCAAGGTTATAAAAGTTTATCTTCTACATGTCAATTTTTATTTTTAGACTTGACTATTCCCTTAAATATGGAGAAATTTTTTTCCTATAAGTAGCACAAGATTTGCAAGATATATTAATCAGTCAAATGACGAAGGCACTATTTTTATTGGTCGTTGATGTTGTGGGGTTATATACATGTGTGCATTTATAGGTTAGAGATTATTGTAAACCAGTCGGTGAGTAACATATGTAATTTTTTTTTTATTAAAGAGACTATTGTTCGTCGTTTTGATTAAGAAATGAATTATACTTACTCGAAAGATTTTGTATGAGTTTGATTACCTCCTAAATCATATTTGAGAATTTTACGGTTTCCCTTACAGAAAACTTATTCATTCTGGGGACAATGCAAACGCTAGATAATCATCATACTTTTTAGTCTTACATATATTTAACATCATAGCTTTATTGTTATAATCACCAATAGTCATGTCTTGTTTTTAAGAGAAGATTGATTGTCTAATTTCTAGATTTTTGTGTGTAAACCTCATCTTCCTCCTCAGATAAATCCGACAAGCGAATCTTTTTGCAAATACCCTCAAAAAGTTTCGTATGTAAGGACTAACTAAACATAGTACACTTAACCGAAATAATAAGTTGTTCAAAATTTCTCCTCTTATAATCATGCAACCTGCAGTTCTGCTTTTTCCAAATTGTCCACCAAATTGCGACAGGAGAATATTCCAAATCTTCTTAACCATATTACTGCTTTTCTTATTAGCCCATTCCCGTATATTTGACTTGAAAGTTTCTGAAAACACCAAATCAACCCCAAAACTATCCAAAAAATAATTCCAAATTTTTCTTGTTTCCGTATAATGAAGAAAAAGATGACTCTGAGATTCTTCAACAGTAGAGCAAAACAGACATTCGCTATTGTTCACTACCCCATCCCTGTGTAAAACATCCAATGTAGGAGCACCTCTATGGCGTAAACTCCAAACAAGAAAAGACACCTTGAATGGAATTTTTGGATTCCAAACTTGCTTATGTAGAAAAGAAATAAAACCATCCACATCAAGAGATGAATAACAGTTATCCACAAAAAAATATTCTCCAAAACCCCACTTTCTAATATCTTTCGGTGTACAGTTATGTATTGACACAACAACGCCTTCTACTAACTGTAACAAGCTGGCCATCTCATATAATTGTCTTTCATTAAGGTCTTTGAATTCAAAAATTCCAAGAGCCTTGATCAGACAACATGTCTTTTAACAGTTGAATCTCTAGAAACTTAAATTCTAAAGATATTTAGGAATCTATCTTTAAAAGAGACACCACCTAACCATTTATTTGTCCAAAATTGAATGCATTAACCGTTCTGAAAACTTGTGACGGATATTATAAATTGTGTTATCTTTCTCCAAACAACAAACACCTATTTTCATACATTTTGCAAAACTCCTAATCGCCTCTTTCTATACCTCTCATACCTCTTCATACGAACATAAGCATGAGATAATTTGATCCAATTGAAGATTTGGCCATCATCAAAGCATGGTACACCGAAAGTCGAGTTGTAGATCTCTCCCTCTGTAATGTCAGCGCCCGAAACCTTTTGGGAGAAGATATATAACCAATATGGACAAGATTATGGGAATCCAAAGAGAAAAAGTCTTCAACAATTCATGACAGGTACCAAATTATCCAAAAAAACGTATGTGATTTTATAGATATTCAACAACAGATCTTCAACGCCAGCCATAGTACCATGTCCCCTCAACAATTTGTAAGTATTTTAGAGTTGTTTTTGAAGAAATATAAATTGATTGATTTTATATTATAGAAATAAGTATATTGTGTTGTGTTATTGTAGCACGAAGTTGTTAAAGCGCGCTATTTGGAGGAAAAGCGGGGAATCATTCACATTTGATGAAAGCTACAATTTTCATGGTATCCAAAATCTCGAAGTATCAATCGCCGGACAATTCCTCTGGTTCATCCAATGAAGATCGAAAGTTTAATAACCGTTTGTGTAGATTTTGTGGGTAAATATCTGTGTAAACCCTCACGAGACTATAACTCGTCCACTATGGTCACCTAGGGGTTTAAAGGCTTGTTGAACGTGCTAAGTGCAACCGTGATTACTATGAAAAGTGATTTAGATTTTTAGGCCAAACACTATGGTGCAGGGAATCCCTTCCCTATCCCTCATTTGTAGGTAAGGGAAATCACACGGAAGGCAGCCTCACTATGGTTCCCTTTTATCTCTTCCATACATGATACAAAAACTCAGTTTCCATATGAATAGTACTATACGACTACTGAGTTTTCGTATAAGTCAATTCGCTGACTTGACCAATACGGCTACTCGGTAGAGGTTTCGTAAACATAAGTACCCAGAAACCACACAGATTTCCCATTTCACCTTCTTCTCTATTTTTTCCTCCTCTCAAACCCCTTTTATCCCCTTTTGATTTTGATAGTGATTCATTGTGATTCTTTGGCTTAAATTAAAAGGGTTCGATCGTTACTCTTAGGTGAAACAAATCCATTCTTCAATTTCGAATTCCATCCACATAATCATCAAAGGTGAGTGATTCTAATCTTAGGGTTTAAAATTAATTTGATTTTGATTTTGATTTTTATGATATTGTTGATATTAGGTAGGTTAGGTATGTAGTATGCAACGCAATAATATAATTAAAACGTAGATTTAGTGAAAAATCCATGATTATTACTTGTTGTGTGTCTTGATTAGTTGAATGAAATGTTTGTAAACTACTATTTTTATCGATGTATAACTGTTAGAGCATAGCTCGGTTGAACCCACGAAGCATTGGTATGTCAAGATTAGTTGTCATATTTTAGTGATCCAAAACTCATTTAAAGAGTCGCTTGATTGTTTACTAGAGTCAACTTCGTATAGGTTAGCTTGAAAGTATTAGGATATGAGACATTACAAGTATTACGTGAAGACTTGAAGAATGTGAAGAAGTAAGGAGCTACAACGACGACATCATCCTTCCACTTGAGGTTAGTAATATTTGACTTGAACTGTTTCATTCCCTAACGTATATTTCAAGTCGTGCATATTGAAAACATAACTGCGAAGATGTGAACGATTATACTCTAGTTAGACATTGTATTAAGGAATGCAATACGAAGTATAACACTTATCTTTTGAACTTCGTATATAAGACATCGACATAATCGTATGAACGCTATTGTGATTATGTATGGGTATGGGTGAAGATTCGTCCTAGGAAACAATGTTTTACATTCGTTTAAAAGAAGTAAATTCATAAACTTGTTTTGTTAATCGAAAGGGAAATCGCTAGGATTATTGGTATTGTATTCATTGCAAATCTTTTGAATTACTAATATGTGTGTTTAGTATAACCGCTCATAACTTGTTTATGTATCTTGGTAAAACTATTCACAAGGCCTGAATTTTTTATTGGTATGACTTTTATTAGTGAAACCGATCTTAAGTAATCACCTGAAATGGTAAGATCGATATCTTGAATTTGGTATGACTAAATACTAGCCATTGGTAACCGATTCTAGTAAGAGGTGTGAACGATCACAAGAGAGAGTGTAATCGATCCTTGTAAGAGGTTTAACAAATTTTAGTAAGTTGGTGTAACCGATCCTATAACTTGGTCAATCGATCACAAGTTTTACCATAAGAAGTGGTAATCGATCCTAGTACTTAGTTAGCCATTCTATGGTAACTAGTGTAACCGATCCTAGTACCCACTTGGAGGTAGAACCAAAACTTTATGTTGAGGTAGAACCGTGAAACCCATTAATGGTTATTTGATAGGATAATCAATCACATAGTTCTTGGAAGTCAGATAAACCAATTCTAAACTTGTTTGGAAGTGTGGCAAATCGGTTCCAAGATTGTAAATATGAAAAAAGATTTACAAAGTACAGATGTCGACATACTTTAAACATGTGCAATAACTCTTATCTTTTATTGTTCAAAGATATTCCTTAATAACTAAAGGAGAATCCCGGATCGAAATAAATTGAGAATCTTTTAATTAAGGTTTTTAGTTTTTATATGCTTTTAATTTCCAGCAATTAAAATGTATATCTTTAGAAAATAAAAATTAGTAATGTGCATTTACTAGTTGGAGATCTTCTACTGAGATTTCATCCATTAATTGGATAGAGCATTTCCAGGAATTATGAAAACCGTTTTTGGCTTTATTGCATATCTCTGAGAATATTCGGTTTTGGAAATTCCTTGGTGCCCAAACTTCCTTGGTCTATAAATATTGAAGTTTGCATTTCTAGCAAACTAATCCTCAGAGCCATCAAAACTACCTAGTTGTGTTGTTACTGGTGGAGCCGCCTATTCGTAGAGGAAAGTACCCTAATTAGGCGAAATCTCTTACAACCGCTCAGTTTAAAGACTTCTTTGGGATTGAGAAGCTCTATTAGTACAGATTGTTGGAAACTAGATAACTGCAGTTTATTATTAGTTTTCGATTGATTTGATTGACTAACGGTGGTTGAACTTTGATTGCACCTAGTTTGTTTATGCTTGAGAATCTTCTCTTCTGGTATAAGATTCACTCAAACTAGATCGAAGTTTCGACGGGGATCTTTGGACTGTTTGTATATCTAAAGACTGTTATAGCATATCTCGGTCGACCTCGCATGTGTTGCTATCTCAAGCATGTTTGTCAATGTTAGTGATCAAAACTATGAGTCTTGATTTCTAGCCTACATAGCTAAGTCTCGGGCTGGGATAGAAAAGTATAGTTGAGCTCAAGGACTTCATGGAGATTCATCATACAACGACGAAGATCTATACAAGGAACCGTGGAACTTCATCAACAAAAAGGTATGTGGAGACTTGAACTTATCTATCACTCAAAATTCTATCTATTCTATCTCCTACTTCTTATGAGACAAAAGTCGTATGCTATATAGACTAGATCATACACATTTGACATTTCGAGTTGAGCATTCATTTCTTATCTTTTATCTCGAAATCGTGTATTGGTAAAGAGTTTCGCTTTGATCAAGTTTATCTTCACCTAGTGACGAAAGTCATGAAAAGTTTCAATCACTTTGAGAATTGCTCTGACGTTAATCGCTCTGTAAATAACGACTACATAGCGTCCTCTGAGAATGTCTCAATGATTGAAATGAGAGTTTAGTTTACATAACCATGTATTCCTTGAACCGAAGTTTTCGAACTTTGTTGATCAAGAGAAATCTGGAGGATTGTGGAATTGGCTTGCCAAGTCCGCGAACCCAGTACGCAGACTCAGTACGCGAACTGTCGGAAGTTCTCGACCGAGAATTCTGCTGGATTTTCCAAAACTCGTTTGTGTGCTAAGTCCGCTAACTCAGTCCGCGAACCCAGTCCGCGAACTGGAAGAAGTTCTCTTTCTGAGAATTTCTGCAGAGTTTGGAAAACTCAACCGATTAACTTAAGTCTGCGAACTTGTTTGTGAACTTAAGAGGTTATGATCTAAAGATGTGCTCTGAACATGAAACATTAAATTACTAAGGAATGCTTTATGCAAACCGTGGCTATAATGTTCATGAGCCGATTCAATCGAGTCGAATCATCTTTGTTTCAGTTGTGTCTTGTGTAGTTACATAAGATCTCATAGCAATTGAAAAACTCTTTAACTAGTTCATTTGAGTCAATTGAACTAGTTATGGTGAAGAAGAACAAGGTTAATATGAAATGCTCATATGGTTAACCTTTTGGGTTACTATGTTGAACCAACATACACGTACACGTTTGGGTATGGTTTTCACAAACCTAGTAAATGTATACCCAAGTGTGTGTGCCAAGCTAAGTTTTTGATCTAACGGTTGAGAAATATAAGCTTGAATCTAAATCAGGTTTTCATCTAACGGTGAATAAGGATTGCTTTGTACCTAAGGAAAAACCCTGATTTGAAGGCTATATAAAGGAGACATCTAGCATTGTGCAAAACTAATCCCCACACGTCTGTGTGATACTAGTGCGCTCGCTAGAGTCGATTCTCCTTTAACTTTTGGATTTCCTCTCTAAAACCAGGTTAACGACTTAAAGACTTCATTGGGATTGTGAATCCAGACCCATACTACTTTTATTATAGTTGTGTGATCTGATCTTGCATCTTCTATCGTACGAGTACAATCAATTGATTGGCTTGAGATCGTGAGAGTTCTCCGATAGGCAAGATAAAGAAGTCACAAACATCTTCGTCTCACTATTTGTGATTCCTCGACAAACCGCCTGTGTAGTCAGGAAGGATTGTAGAGAGGTGATGATTAATCTAGGCTATTCTTCGGGAATATAAGACCGGATTATCAATTGGTTCCCGTTGACCTTGATTTTATATCTAAAGACGGAAAAAAACCTAGGGTTTATCTGTGGGAGACATATTTATCCTTTGATAGACTTTTATGTGTGAGACAGATCTGTTTATTATCAAGTCTGTGATTTTGGGTTGCAGCAACTCTTGGTTGTGGGTGAGATCATCTAAGGGAATCAAGTGCGTAGTATCCTGCTGGGATCAGCGGCGTAGGAGTACAACTGTACCCTGGATCGGTGGGTGACTGATTGGGGTTCAACTATAGTCCAGTCCGAAGTTAGCTTGGAGTAGGCTAGTGTCTGTAGCGGCTTAATACAGTGTGTATTCAATCTGGACTAGGTCCCGGGGTTTTTCTGCATTTGCGGTTTCCTCGTTAACAAAATTTCTGGTGTCTGTGTTATTTTTTTTTCGCATTATATTTTATATAATTGAAATAATATAGGTTGTGCGTTCGTGATCATCAATTGGAAATCCAACCTTTGGTTGTTTATTGATATTGATTGATCCTTGGACATTGGTCTTTGGTACCGTCCAAGTTATTCCTTGTATTTGATAAAGACTCGCTATTGTTTTTAGCTTGAGTAAAAATCAAATCAAGAGAGAGATATTAACTCCTTGAGATACTTTTATATAGATTGAGTCTGACTGTCTAGTTGATTCTCTAGCAAAGTATTTCGGAGTTAGTCCATACAGATTGCTAATCGGAATATAGGGTGGTGTTGTTATACCCCCGCTTTTTCAATTGGTATCAGAGCATGCAAAAACGTTTAAGACCTAACAAGTCCGTGTTTGTAGCGATCTGACTCTATGGACAAGAGTACTATCTCTGACAACGCAACATCAGTACATGGCTACTCAGATAAGTTTCAAAAATCTGAAACTACTGAGGAAAACTCCTTCTCGTTTCCTTCAACCGAATCTGAATCCAACTGGAGGGAATCTCTTGATGAACAGTTGGATGATCTCTCGGATGATAGTGATTCTGAAGAAGGACAGAGTCTTGATGAGGAAGTTTCTCAATACATCAAGTTGTTTAGTCGTGAATTGAAGGAAACAAGGACAACTGCTTGCTTAAGAAAGTATATGAGTCCTCTCTGTCAAGAAAACAGAAAATTGAGAAAACTCTTCAAAGGTTATGATGGTGGATACAAACTGTTACAATCTACCGTTAAAGATCATGAAGAAGAGGTTCCTCAAAAAAATCTGAATGTGATAATCTTCTTCGTAACCTCTGTATACTAAAAGAGAGGCTTGTTGAAAGTGAAGCAAGATGTGAATCTCAACAGAAGTATTTCAATGACAAAGAACGCAGTCTTCTTCTCAGAGAAAAGTCCTTGGAAACGAAACTCAGTGCTGCTCTTAATAAGGTAAAATCACTGGAAGAGAATCTAAATAGGTTCGGTTCTAGCTCTACAAAACTGTCTTCTATGCTGAGAACCTGTAAAGAACATCATGATAAACGTGGTCTGGGATATAAAGGAATAGACACTCCTAACAGTGGTAAGACTAAGTTTATTAAAGCTGTTAATATTTCTCCATGTGAAGAACCTGTGTCAGCTTGCAAAAACAAGTATTCTACCTCTTCTAAATCTTCTCAAAAGAGAACTACTGAACATAGGTCCTTCAACTGCTATTACTGCGGAAACAAAGGACACTCTGAGCGAAGGTGTCGCCTTCGGATTAGGAATGAAAAACTTCACAACATTCTTACTTGGATGTATAAAGAATTTGTTAAACCTATATCACAGATTGAAATCATTCCTATCCGGCCTCAAGGGAAATACTGTGATAGGGTTTTTTCTAATTATGTATTCAAACCTAAGGATACCTACAATGGTGGAAGGAAGAACAGCAAAAGTGTGACAGATGCTGTAAATCAGTCTGGAAGGAGAAAAAGGAACATGAGAAAGAAACACGAGTCAAGTTCCCTAATGTTCTCAAAAAGAACTGTGAATCCACGACTTCCAATTCATACTTTTTACATGTCAACAATCGAGTCTCTGATCTGAAGATTCACATAAACAGACTGAGACGGAATATCAAGAAAACATGGAATGTTGTTAAAACAGGTACTTCTAAATCTTCTCTTGATAATGCTTCTTCAACTAAACCAGGTAGTTTGTTAAACACCGATGAAAGGGAAAAAGAAGAAGTGAATAATGATGAGCAAGATGCTCATCTTATTACAACCTGACATGTTCATGTTGCATCTCTTTTTATTTATTTATTTTGTCTTGTTAAAAAGGGATGCTCATGGTTCTCAGGATTTTCATCTTGAGAAACTGTCAGGATTGTACTGCATTCGATGTTACTTATTCCGTTTGCTCCTCAAACATCTATTTCTCTTTCTCTTTGGGATTCTTTGGTCTACCATAGGCCCGTTTCTCTAGTACACGCACCAACCCTCACGAACGTCTTGTTTCCTAGGGTTTGATGGAATCCCTTATTTTTATAATGTGTTCCAGAGGTGCAAAAAGATTTTCTAAAAGTCTTTGTGGTGCACAATGGAGGGAAGCAACAAGGTTGATAATTTTGAGATATGTCCTATTGATATTTCCTGCTTTCATGCTCTTGATCATGAAAACGAAGACAAACTGCCAGTTCAGATTTCTTCACAACTGGTAGGAAATCTTCTTGGAGACTTCAAGGTCGTTCGCGAACAACTTGGTATCGCAACACAAAATCTAGACTACCTAAAAGACGAACTAAGGAAGGCAACTGAGGAAATCGCTCTTGTTCAATCCCTAGTTGCAGACAGGATTTAGTTTTTCGTCTGATCTTGGTTCTAGTTGTTTGCCTAGTATGTCTTCTTTTTGGATTAGTTGGAAGAATAACTAGTGCTTTGAATAACGATGATTGTGACTACACATAACTATTTTTGTTTTCATCTTATTATGTTATTTTTTAGGTTTATTGGTATTAAATTCTAAAAATATTTGGAGGATGATGTTATTGCAGTATTGATCTTTATGATTTTGTGATATTGCAATTTGTTTATGGGATATGTATTGTTTACGTCCGTGAACTTGAAGGTCCCATATTGCGGTCAAAATTAAAGTCGTTCATGAATTTGTATTCGTATTGATGAAAGAACGAATGGACTTTTTGACAATTACAAAATTTATGCCTATGCAGTCATGTATTTGATGGAAAATAGGATGATATCTTTTGTTTGACAAGGATAAAGTCTATTATATCGTTATGATGGAAAATATAATAGATCCTTGTATGTTATCCACGTTATTTATCTTCATTGATCCATCTTGTTATGTTTTATCGTGAAGGCTCCATTGAGTGTCTTATGTTGAGCACGATACAACTAAGTCGATTATTCTTATTGGCTTGTTGGTTGTCCCATAAGATGCTATATGTCGAGCATTAGGAACTAAATTAATCATCCAGTTTGGTTATTTAGTTTGTACTCCATAAGTTTTCTTTCTTATGTCGAGTACATGTACGGTTAAGGTTGTCATATTCTATGATGAACTTAGTCGGGGTTCCATAAGTTCTCTTATGTTGAGCCCAAAATAATTAAATTGATTACTTCAGTAATTAGTTTGGTTTTTTGTATTCCAATTAGATTAATTATAGGTTCTCTTGTAATTAATCTAGTTGATTTTTCATATATTCCACAAATTCTTGTGTTGAGTATATGAACGGCTATACTAATCATGTTCTATTGGTTAATGTAGTCGTATATTCCGTAAGGTTTTCCTTATGTTGAGTATGTGAACGATTAAGTTAGTCATCTCTGTATGATTACCTTAGTCGTATCTCCTTAAGTTTACTTATGTTGAGAACTTTCAATTAAATTGATCACTTTTGTGGTTTGATTTAGTTGCATTTTCAATTGAATTAATCATGGGTTTACTTGTGATTAATTTGGTTGAGCTTTGGATATAGAAAATCATTCCTATGGTTTTTGGTGTCCAATTAAAAAATCCTTCTTTTCCTTCGAAATGAAGGTCGCTCTTGTTGTTCTTTCGGGAATGATATCAAATGGGGGAGAGTTCTTTTGAACTTGTGCTTAATGGTAATATCTTGCGGGGTGTGCGGCTGTGGAATCTTATAGGGGTTATCTTGTATCTTAAAACTCCTTGATGAATGCATTTAGCTTCGGCTTTATGATTGCATCTAAATTAAGTTGGTATGTATTTTTCTTTTAGTCTATGAAATGTCTCTTGTGGAAATTTCATTATGATCCCGTTCTTGTACCTTTGCCAATTTTATTGACAAAAAGGGGGAGAAATAATGTAGTTCACACTACAAATACATATGGTTTTCGGATCATTGTGTAAGGGGGAGTGGTTTCCATGATCGAGATGGAGTATTGTCTAAGGGGGAGTGATACATATCACCGTAGTATTATTGTTAAAGTCATGATACAATTGGACTTTGATATTACATAATAATACTATGACGTTGTAGTTCACACTACAAATACATATGGTTTTCGGATCATTGTGTAAGGGGGAGTGGTTTCCATGATCGATATGGAGTATTGACTAAGGGGGAGTGATACATATCACCGTAGTATTATTGTTAAAGTCGTGATACAATTGGACTTTGATATTACATAATAATACTATGACACTGTATGATAATGATCGAGAATCTCGATTTCTCTCATTGTTATAGCTACGGATCTTCAACAACGGTGATGCTAAATTTACAACCTTTGGGATCATTGAAGTACTTGGAAGGACGAAGATTTCAGGGAACGTTGAAGATTAGACTATGGAATAGGAGCCACTAAAGTTTATCTTTTTGTATTCCATATGTATCAATAGTTTTGTCACTAAAATTGACAAAAGGGGAGATTGTTAGAGCATAGCTCGGTCGACCTCGCATGCGTTGCTATCTCAAGCATGTTTGTCAATGTTAGTGATCAAAACTATGAGTCTTGATTTCTAGCTTACATAGCTAAGTCTCGGACTAGGATAGAAAAGTGTAGTTGAGCTCAAGGACTTCATGGCGATTCATCATACAACGACGAAGATCTATACAAGGAACCGTGGAACTTCATCAACAAAAAGGTATGTGGAGACTTGAACTTATCTATCACTCAAAAGTCTATCTATTCTATCTCCTACTTCTTATGAGACAAAAGTCGTATGCTATATATATACTAGATCATATACATTTGACATTTCGAGCTGAGCATTCATTGCTTATCTTTTATCTCGAAATCGTGTGTTGGTAAAGCGTTTTGATTTGATCAAGTTTATCTTCACCTAGTGATGAAATTCATGAAAAGTTTCAATCACTTTGAGAATTGCTCTGACGTGAATCCGTCTGTGAATAACGGCTACATAGCATCCTCTGAGAATGTCTCAATGATTGAAATGAGAGTTTAGATTACATAACCATGTATTCCTTGAACCGAAGTTTTCGAACTTTGTTGATCAAGATAAATCTGGAGGATTGTGGAATTGGCTTGCCAAGTCCGCGAACCCAGTCCGCAGACTCAGTCCGCGAACTGTCGGAAGTTCTCGACGGAGAATTTTTGTTGGATTTTCTGCTGGATTTTTCAAAACTCGTTTGTGCGCTAAGTCCGCGAACTTGCGAAAGTTTTCTTTCCGAGAATTTCTGCTGAGTTTGGAAAACTCAACCGATTAACTTAAGTCCGCGAACTTGTTTGTGAACTTAAGAGGTTATGATCTAAATATGTGCTCTGAACATGAAATATTAAATTACTAAGGAATGCTTTATGCAAACCGTGGCTATAATGTTCATGAGCCGATTCAATCGAATCAAATCATCTTTGTTTCAATTGTGTCTTGTGTAGTTACATAAGATCTCATAGCAATTGAACAACTATTTAACTAGTTCATTTGAGTCAATTGAAATAGTTATGGTGAAGAAGAACAAGGTTAATATGAAATGCTCATATGGTTAACCTTTTGGGTTACTATGTTGAACCAACATACACGTACATGTTTGGGCATGGTTTTCACAAACCCAGTAAATGTCTACCCAAGTGTGTGTGACAAGCTAAATTTTCCATCTAACGGTTGAGAAATATTGGCTTGAATCAAAATCAGGTTTTCATCTAACGGTGAATAAGGATTGCTTTGTACCTAAGGCAAAACCCTGATTTGAAGGCTATATAAAGGAGACATATAGAATTGTGCAAAACTAATCCCCACACGTCTGTGTGATACTAGTGCGCTTGCTAGAGTCGATTCTCCTTTAACCTTTGGTTTTCTTCTCTAAAAACAGGTTAACGACTTAAAGACTTCATTGGGATTGTGAAGCCAGACCGATAATACTTTTATTATAGTTGTGTGATCTGATCTTGCATCTTCTATCGTACGAGTACAATCGATTGATTTGCGGTTTCCTCGTTAACAAAATTTCTGGTGTTTGTGTTATTTCTTTTACGCATTATATTTTATATAATTGAAATAATACAGGTTGTGTGTTCGTGATCATCAATTGGAAATCCAACCTTTGGTTGTTGATTGATATTGATTGATCCTTGGTCTTTGGTACCGTCCAAGTTATTCCTTGTATTTTATAAAGACTCTCTATTGTTTTTAGCTTGAGTAAAAATCAAATCAAGAGAGAGATATTAACTCCTTGAGATACTTTTATCTAGATTGAGTCTGACTGTCTAGTTGATTCTCTAGCAAAGTATTTCGGAGTTAGTCCATACAGATTGCTAATCGATATATTGGGTGGTGTTGTTAGACCCCCGCATTTTCAAAGACGTCTTGTGATAATCCGTTGTAAACAGACTCTGTTCTGTGTGTGATTGATCACAAGAGATTCAAGTTGATTGTGTGTAGGTGTTTATTGAAGATCTAAGAAGATTTGAAGACGAAGAAGATTTCTGATTTGGGTTCATAATCTTTGGTGTGCACAATACTTGTTTCGGCTGGAAAAGGATCCAACTATAATCGGTTTATCTTTGTGATAGATCGGATTGATTAGTTGAGTAGATCGGCATCAATACGTTTCTTTGTGATTAAAAGTATTGATTGCATAATCTTAACAATTACTTTGGTAGTTATTGAAAAGATAGATCTAAGGACCTGACAAAGGAGTTTATTGGGATAAATGGAAGAGCCTTTTGTCAAACTCATATCACGTTGTTTGAAAAGAGTTGTTGCCGAACAGATTTGTTGTTCCTTTACTGTTTGGAATACGGACCAAAGGAATTGTTCCAAGTGCGTGACTTATTACAAGTTGGAGGCGCAGGGATACAGACGGAACTAGGTGAACTATAGGTTTAGTTGCTTGGTATCAACTATACGAAGTTGGTTTAGATTTTGTATAGCGTCTTATTCAATTCTGGACAAGGTCCCGAGGTTTTTCTGCACTTGCGGTTTCCTAGTTAACAAAATCTTGCTGTGCCATTTACTTTTAATTCCACATTATAATTGCTTTATTGTAATTAAAGTAAATTGCACTTTGTACGTTAACATGGCACTTGATATTGATCCCATTGGTTTTGGTTATTTTCGTACCTTTTATCAAGTGATCACTTTGTTGTTGTATTGTCTCGATTCCATATCCATAGATAATCACACAATGTGTATTGGTTTTCTCCACTTTCCTTTGATATTTAATTCACGAGTTAGGCCAGTCCGGACTAACCCTATATCAAGTGGACACTGTGTTGAAATATTCCTTGAGTGATTGTATCTCCAAGAGGTTTATACACAGTGGGTCTTGTATACGTTGTGATCAAAATGAAAGATTGTGGTGTATTTGGATACCCTCGTCTTTTCAATTGGTATCAGAGCGGGTAAACACGAAAAGATCTAACAATTTGTGTTTGGTGCGATCCAACCTATAAGATATGAGTCAAAATAAGAAAAGCAATTCTAAATTTATGAAGAACTCAATTAACGTATGTCAAGATAATGAGAATAAGATCTCTGAGAAGGTCAATGGAAATTGGTCTCGTAAGTCTTTTAGAAAATCAAAGAAAAAGTCTATGACTAATGACTTGATTGCGAATCAGGTTCCTGATCAAAAAAGAGTGAATCTGAAACTCAAGAAACATGTTTTGGATCCGATTCCAAACTCTAGTGAAAAATCGTTTATTTCCAATTGTGAAAAGAGATTAGATTCACTAGTCTGCCCAAGTTCTGAATTTGATGAAGTGTTGGAAAGATTTTTCAAATATGTTTGAAAACTTTTCAGAAAAGGGAAAAACAATTGAAAGTCTAGACGATGTCCTAGAACTTATTGTTCAAATGAATGTAATAATTTGTGAAGGAAAGCGAGAAACACTCAGTCTTCAAAATAATCTGATAGATTATGAGGAACAAAAATTGGCTCTATGCAACGAAGTTCATCAACAGACTACAGAGTGTGAAATTGAGCATTCACAAATAAGGAATAAGATCTTTATTGAAGATCTTCTTACAGAGTCATGTCGAAAGGTATATCTAGACAAGTGTTTAGAAAAACATTTCCAACAAGGAATGGATACCTTAAGAGGACATATAGAATGTCTTGAACTAAAGACATCAACAATTTGTCGGATGGCATATCTAGACCACACGGGTTCAAGTTCAAGGAACATACCATCCTGGGCACAAGATGTAATCAAGGATATAACATCTTGCAATATTCCTGAAGTGGATGGATTCAAAACCCACACTAGGGATCATGATAATATCCCTAACAGTAAGAAGGAAGAAATTCCTCAAAAGGCATTTAGTGAGGAAGATCCTCACCCTAACGCTTAAGTGTGTTGGAATGTGCATCCTTACAAGGCACAATCTTATGGTGTAAGGAAGCACACATATCTGGGCTATCTGTATCCTGTCAATAATCTCTTATTCAACATAGAGAATTTACACAATCTACCTGAAGATGTTTAATCTGTCTCCATGTGTAGAAAGGTTGTCTTGCAAACAACTTGTGTAAAACAGGATAAGTTTCCTATCTAAAAATTATCTCTTGATACTAATCTAGAAGATAATTTCTTTTCGAAGAAAGTTGTGAATCAGTAACACATAAGATGCGAAAATCCTTTCAAATCTTGTCAGAATTATTTATTTAAGGCTGACATCTATGTTTGGTATGTGTGAAAGGTATTTCTAGTATATGTACTCAACATGTTTGAGAACTTATGCTGAAGGATGTATTCTCAAACCAGATCTCAAGCAAGACTTCTGAAATCCTTGAGTGGAATGACTTCTGAAGAAACTGTTCATCTTGATGATACCTTCAAGAAATCTGGTTATAAAGATATAGAAAACGAAAAAGAAGATGTGACTCATCTCCTTGTCAAAAACAGTTTGGATGCTAAGATTGATATTATCAATCTACGACAAATCCTCCTTAGTACTATTGAAACTCATCATAGACATGCAACACTACTAAGAAATGTTATTCGTAACCAAAGAAAGCTGATTAAACTTGGAATCGGTAATAGGGAGTATGCTCGGAATATTAATCGAAAGGTTAATGCTTTAGCATGTGAACATAATCAAGGTACTGTGTGCAGAATCCGAGATATCAGTCGAGATGTTGTTGATGAAGATCCTGAAAAATTCGAGAACATTGAAGATGATCTTTCATAATCTGTTTAAAGATCTGTCAGGAAAAATAGACATCAGTTTTTGATTTTCTTCAATAATTGTATAAGGTCTATTTTGAATAAAACTATATTATTTTATGAATAAAATTATTATTTTATAATTTTTCTTGTGATAGTTTTTGATTACATCGCCTGTGCTTGAATGCTTTATCTTATTGCTATGTATGTTTATGGGATGTTTGATTTCAGTTTTCATGACCTTAATATTCGATCTCATATGTGTGAACTCTTATGGTTTGGGTGACTTATTGATTTAGAGGGGTTGAGTTCTAGCCTATGTTGGTAGGCTTTATCAAAGGATCATGAGGGGTTCTGATTGAAACAATATGTGAAAAAGTCACAATATGTTGAATCGTTTGGTTTAGCATAAAAGCATATGTGTTTCGGGGTTTCAACTTTTGCATTGCAATAGTTAAAACCGGTTTTCAACCTTTCTCTGGTAAAGGTCGCTCTTTGTTGTTATTCGTTTGTTTTGCGAGAGGATGACAACATAACGGGGGAGAGTTCTAATGTGAACTTGCGCTTAATGACATATCTTCCGGGGGAGAGAGGATGCAGAATTTGAGGTAACGAATTTGTTAGATAATCGTTTTCCTGTTTAAGAAAAGCTTGATTTTATTGCATATATTTATTTCTTTTGCTTGAAAAAATTTCGGTACAATTGATGTTTTATTCCATTATTTGTGTATGGATGTTGTTAGAGAATAACTCAGTTGAACCCACCAAGCGTTGGTATGTCAAGTTTGGTTGTCATATTTTAGTGAATCAAAACTCATTTTAAGAGTCGCTTGATTATGTACTAGAGTCAACTTCGTATAGGTTAGCTTGAAAGTATTAGGATATGAAATATTACAAGTATTGTGAAGACTTGAAGAAGTGAAGAAGTAAGAAGCTACAACGACAAAATCATCCTTCCACTTGAGGTTAGTGATATTTGACTTGAACTGTTTCATTCCCTAACGTATCTTTCAAGTCGTGCATATTGAAAACAAAATTGCGAAGCATGAACACTCTAGATAGACATAGTACTAAGGAATACAATATGAAGTTTATAGCTTAACCATTAAACTTTGTAGATTAGAAATCGACATAATCGTTTAAATGATATTGTGATTATGTATGGGTATGAGGTGAGGATTTCATCCTAGGAAACCATGTTTTACATGTGTTTTAAGGAAGTAAGTTCATAAACTTGTTTATGAATCGAAAAGGAAATCGCCAGGAGTTATTGGTATTGTTATTCATTGCATATCTTGTGAACAACCAATATGTGTGATTTAGTATAACCGCTCATGACTTGTTTGTGTTCTTGGTAAAACTATTCACAAAGGCCTGACTTATGTATTGGTATGACTTTTATTAGTGAAACCGATCTTAAGTAATCACTTGAGAAGGTATGATCGAGTTTGTGATTTGTGTATGACCGAATCTGGGTAAAGGGGAACCGATCGTAGTAAGAGGTTCAATACATCACAAAGGGGAATCGATCATTGTTTGAGGTGCAACAAGTTTTTAGCAGAAAGGGGAACCGATCCTATGGACATGTGCAACACGTTCCTAGGCAAAGGGGAACCGATCCTATGGATATGTGAAACACATATAAGTTAGATACCATATATATGAAGGAAACCGATCCTAGTACCTAGTCAACCGAATTTTGGAAAGCTAGTTTGACTATGCACAGTACTCACATGGAGGTAGAACCGAAACTTGTTTTGGTAGAATCGTTAAACCCATGATTTGTGATTGAGTGTTCTTGATCAATCACATAGTTCTTGAAAGTAAAATGAACCAATTCTAAACTTGTTTGGAAGTGTGGCAAATCAGTTTCAAGGTTGTAAGTATGAAAGAGGACTTACAAAGTAAGGATGTCGGCATACTTTGAACATGTGTTGTAACGCTTATCTTTAATTGTTCAAAGTTATTCCTTAATAGCTAAAGGAAGAAAATCCCAGGATCGGAATATAAATAAGTAAGTTAAGAATCTTTTATTTAAGGTTGTTAATTTTATTTTAGGAAAACGATAATTATTAATGTGCATTTACTAGTTAAAGATTTTCCAAAGAGATTTTCGGTCAATATTTTGGACAGAGTATTTCCAGGAATTATGGAAACCGAATTTGGAATATATTGCATATCTTGAGAATATTTTCGGTTTTGGAAATTCCTTGGTGTCCAAACTTCCTTGTCTATAAATACTTGAAGCTTGCATTTCTAGCAAACTAATCCTTCGTGACAGAAAACTTCCTTGGTTGTGTTGTTACTGGTGTAGCCGCCTATTTGGAGAGGAGAGTAACCTAATTAGGCGAAATCTCTTATGACCTCTCAGTTTAAAGTCTTCTTTGGGATTGAGAAGCTCTATTAGTACCGTTGGTGAGAAACTAGATAATTGCGATTTATCTTGTGTTTTCGATTGATTTGATTGACTAACGGTGGTTGAACTTTGATTCCACCTAGTTTGTTTATGCTTGAGAATTTGCTCTTCTGATATAAGATTCACTCAAACTAGATCGAAGTTTCGACAGGGATCTTTAGACTGTTTTTAGTTCTAAAGATGATCTTGTGATAATCCATTGTTAACAGACTCCGTTCTGTGCGCGATTGATCACACGAGACTGAAGTTGTTGTGTGCAGGTGTTTATTGAAGATCTAAGAAGATTTGAAGATAAAGAAGATATTGAAGATTTCTGATTTGGGGTTAATAATCTTTGGTGTGCATAATACTTATTTCGGTATAAGAGGATCCAACTATAATCGGTTTATCCTTGTGGTAGATTGGTTGATTAGTTGTGTAGATCAGCATAAATACAATTCTTTGTGATTAAAAGTATTGATTGCAAAATCTTAACAATTACCTTTGGTAGTTGAGAATAAGATAGATCTAAGAACCTGACGAAGGATTTTATTTGAGATAAACAAAAGAGCCTTTGTCGAACTTACATCACTTGGTTGAAGAGAGTTGATACCAAACAGATTTGTTGTTCCTTTACTGTATGGAATACGAACCAAAGGAATTGTTCCAAGTACGTGACTTATTCATAAGTTGGAGCATGGGAATACATACGGAACTTGGTGAACTATAGGTTTAGTTGCTTGGTCTCAACTATACGAAGTTGGTTTAATTTTGTGTATCGTCTTAATCCTGAGAGTATTCAATTCTGGACAAGGTCCCGGGGTTTTTATGCATTTGTGGTTTCCTTGTTAAGAAAATATTGTTGTGTCATTTACTTTATATTTCCGCATTATAATTGATTTATTATAATTAAAGTAAATTACACAAACGTTAATTCCTATTTACTTGACAAGCAATCCTATTGTATTTGGTTAAGTCCGAACCTTTTTATCAAGTAAACATACTTCGTTGTTGTATTGTCTCGATCTCGTATCCATAGACGATCACATGAAGTGTGAACTGATTAGTTGTATTGTCTTGACTCATTCCATAGACAATCACTTTTGGATAAAGGACTTATAGGTAGGAAATTTTTTAGCTTGACGTATATTTGGGTATCGTCGCCTTTTCAATTGGTATCAGAGCAGCAAACACGAAAAGATCTAACAATCTGTGTTTGGTGCGATCCAACCTATAAGAATGAACTCGAGTTCTCATGAATCGACTTCAACTAACGTACCGCCAAGATTTGACGGAACAAACTATCTATGGTGGAAATTTGATATGAGATATTTTCTTCAATCACGAGACTTTAATACTTGGCTATTAGTCGTCGATGGTTATATTCGTCCAAAGATAGAAAATTCAGAAACTGAGTTTAAACGCTTAGTAGATTTTTCAAACGAAGAAAAGGCGCTTGCAAAGCAGAATTCAGATGGTTTGAATGCTATAATACATGATGTAAGTCATGATATACAACATCATGTATCAACATGTCAAACTTCGAAAGAAGTTTGGGATAATCTTCAGATCGTATTCGAAGGAAACACTTCAGAGAAAGAATCTAGACTTCAAACTCTTACGTCCGATTGGGAAAACCTTCGAATGGATGACAACGACACTTTTAAAGAGTTTCATATTAAACTCTCTGAGATAATCAATGCCTCTTTCTCTCTTGGAAAGACAATCTCTGAAAAATATATAGTGTGCAAAATTCTCAGATCGTTGCCACCAAGATACGATTCTAAGAAGCATGCAATCAGAAAAGCAAATGATCTCTCACGAAGCACACTCGTTGGAAATTTAAAGATATTTGATCATGAATCACAGTCTATTCAAAATAAAGGAATTTCTTTTAAAGCTGCAAAAATTCCGAAAGCTCCAATGGAGAGGAATAGACAGATAGATGATTCAGATGAACAGATTGCAGAAAATTCTTATGATGAAATTGAATAATCATTATCATTGATTACCAGACAGTTTTGAGATCTCTTAAAGAAAAGAAATAAGAGATTCATTAAGGATACTCATCGATCTTCTCGTACACATGATCGAGTTCCTGTCAAAAAGGATCATGAAGAAGATGATGAATATCAGCCGCAATGCTTTAAGTGTAAAGGGTTTGATCATATTGCTAAAGACTGTCCCAATCTTAAGAAATACACTGGAAGCAAGACGTTGGCTGTAACTCTAGATGAGACCTCTGATTCATACGATTCTTAAGAAGAGGAAACAACTAATGTTGCATTAGTTGTCAATCTTATTTATTCCTCCTCCATTAGTGATTTACCCATTTTAAAAATGGACATGTCTTCCGATGTTATTAAATCGTCTAATGGTAAAGGGAAAAATAAGACAAGATGCAAAAACTGTCTCAAAAACAGAATTGCTAAAAGTTGCATAGGTAACCCAAGTCAATCTCAAGATACTTCGCTAGTTCGAGGTAATAAGAAGAGAATTTCTCATACGATACTAGATAAAGGACAATCTTTTTGTTCAAATTTCCATAATGAGAGAAAATCTTATACTAATACCACTTGATCGGCATTAGAATTCTTTCCTCACCATGTGTGCCGAATTTTGAGTGAGGAAGAAGAAAAATCAAGGCACTTATGTGTAGATTATGGAAATAAAATCTAGTATTTGAAAATATTTGATATATTCGTATTTTTAGGAATATTATATTTTCGGAAGTATGAAAATTATAAATAGATCCTTCTCCTTCTTTGGTCATTCCTTGTCCGAACCATGAGTCTGGATCCAAACATCTTCTTTTGGCAAGATGCTAGATCAAAAAGATCAACGTAAGATTAAGTCTGGATCTTCTCTTGATATTAAGAGTAAAATTAGAAAAGGAGATTGGCTTAGCAAGAAGGAAATAGAGAATACTCTGAAGAAAGATCAGTGTATTGAAGCATTGACACACTTTTGTGTTCAATCAAAGACAGAATTACATGCTCTTGCAGAATCCTTCACGAAAATTTCTCTCCTGTAAGAAATTCTGGTCAAGCAACAAGGCTTTCTACTTGAAGAAATTCACAAGCTGAAGTCTGAAAGTAATAAACCACCTTCATTTAACACTGATATGAAGGGTTGCGTTGCAAAGGAAAATATACATCAATTTTTGATTTCTTTCAATGATTGTATTAAGTCTATTATGAATAAAACTGTTATTAATAAAATTATTTTTATTTATAATTTTTCTTGTGATGGTTTTTGATTTACATAGCCTGTGCTTGAATGCTTTATTATTGCTATGGATGTTTATGGGATGTTTGATTTCAGTTTTATTACCTTGATATTCAATCTCATAATGTTGTGAACCCTTATGATTTGAGTGACTTTTTGATTTAGCAGGATTAAGTTCTAGCCCATGTTGGTAGGATTTATGAAAGGATCATGAGGGGTTCTGGTAGAAACAATATGTGAAAAAGTCACAATATGTTGAATCGGTTTTGGTTTAGCATAAAAGCATATGTGTTTCGGGTTTTTTTTAACTTTTGCTTGTAATAGTTAAAAACCGGTTTTCAACATTTCTCTGGTAAAAGGTTGGTTGTTGTTATTCCTTTGTTTTGCATAAGGATGACAACATAATGATATTTTGATATCAATTCTCTCTGGAAGAAGATGCAAACATATTGGAGAAGTGGATGCGAAATTTGAGGTAACAATCTTGTTAGTTAATTGTTTTCCTGTTTAAGAAAAGCCTGATTTTTATTTCATATATATTTTGCTTTTTATTAACAAAATTTCGGTACAATTGATGTTTTATTCCATGATGTGTGTATGGATGTGTGTGTGAAACTGTTGTTATCTTGCTTTATTGTGTGGTATCAATTGTTTAGGCTTACAAAATTTCGGTGCAATTGCGGTGCTTTAATGTCTATGTTGTTTCAATTGCTTCCGGTTGAGGTGAATAATTATGCAAGTTGATTTATTTGGTTTGTATGAATTGTTTATGCCTTAACGAAAGAAAAATTTTATGGGATGGATTGTTTCGTCCAATTAAATTCCGGATAAGAGAAACTAAGTTTATCTTAGTTAGACTTATAAAAGTGGAGGTTTCGGTTATTCAAGTCTAATCGAATGCCTTAACAAGAAATACTAGTTAACTAACCTAGTACTTGTCTTGTTTAAAAGTGAAAGGTCTAAGTTATATGGATAATTAGAACCTTATGAGAAAAATAGAGTTATCGAACGAAACCGTTGTTTTTGTACAATCGGTTTAGCAAAGGGACTAAAGTGCTTAGTTGATTTTTGGTTTGCTAAACTAAATTGGAAAAATTGCTTCGGGCAATTATTTCCTTGATAACATATCAAAAAAAATTACTTCGTAGTTTCGATTTTGATATTGGTTATCAGAAATGGTGTGTGGAACCCTCGTGCTTAACTCTATAAGTTTGCAAGTCTATTTTGAGATTTGTAAGATTCTTTTCGGTTTGTCCTCTATTTTTTTCGTTTCTTTGTCATTTTTTGACAAAAAGGGGGAGAAATATATGGAGTAAACAAGTGATATTGGCATTGATTTTATATTAATTGGTATCACTAAGGGAAAGGACAATTGTGCTTAAACGTTTATCTAACGAAAGAGTGAAAGCATAGACTAAGGGGGAGTAGCATATCATATTAATTGGTATAACAAAGACGTGCGGATTGATAAAATCTACCTATCTCACCTTTAGGGGGAGTATTAGCTTTGTTATTATAATGTCAACAATGGTATTTAAGGATTGAATGTATACATGTTATTGTGTTGTTGAATTCGGGAATCAAGCGTATGTGTAATGAATTCTTGTAATTTTTTTATCCATATGATTGTTAGAGTTTTGTCACTAAAATTGACAAAGGGGGAGATTGTTAGAGCATAGCTCGGTTGAACCCACCAAGCTTGGTATGTCAAGTTTGGTTGTCATATTTTAGTGAATCAAAACTCATTTCAAGATTCGCTTGATTATGTACTAGAGTCAACTTCGTATAGGTTAGCTTGAAAGTATTAGGATATGAGACATTACAAGTATTGCGAAGACTTGAAGAAGTGAAGAATTAAGAAGCTACAACGACAACATCATCCTTCCACTTGAGTTTAGTGATATTTGACTTGAACTGTTTCATTCCCTAACGGATCTTTCATGTCGTGCATATTGAAAACAAAATTGCGAAGCATGAACAATCTAGATAAACATAATATTAAGGAATACAATATGAACTTTATTGCTTAACCATTAAACTTCGTAGATAAGACATCAACATAATCGTTTAAATACTATTGTGATTATGTATGGGTATGAGGTGAGGATTTCATCCTAGGAAACCATGTTTTACATGTGTTTTAAGGAAGTAAGTTCATAAACTTGTTTATGACTCGAAAGGAAATCGCCAGGCATTATTGGTATTGTTATTCATTGCATATCTTGTAAACAACCAATATGTGTGATTTAGTATAACCGCTCATGACTTGTTTGTGTTCTTGGTAAAAATATTCACAAAGGCCTGACTTATGTATTGGTATGACTTTTATTAGTGAAACCGATCTTAAGTAATCACCTGAGATGGTATGATCAAGTTTGTGATTTGTGTATGACTGAATCTGGGTAAAGGGGAACCGATCCTAGTAAGAGGTGCAACGCATCACAAAGGGGAATCGATCCTTGTATGAGGTACAACAAGTTTTTAGCAGAAAGGGGAACTGATCCTATGGATATGTGCAACATGTTTTTAGGCAAAGGGGAACCGATCTTATGGACATGTGAAACATATATAAGTTAGATACCATATATATATATATATATATATATATATATATATATATATGTGGGGAACCGATCCTAGTACCTAGTCAATCGAATTTTGGAAAGCTAGTGTGACTATGCACAATACTCACATGGAGGTAGAACCGAAACTTGTTTTGATAGAACCGTTAAACCCATGATTTGTGATTGAGTGTTCTTTATCAATCACATAGTTCTTGAAAGTCAGATGAACCAATTCTAAGCTTGTTTGGAAGTGTGGCAAATCGGTTTCAAGGTTGTAAGTATGAAAGAGGACTTACAAAGTAAGGATGTCGACATACTTTGAACATGTGATGTAACGCTTATCTTTAATTGTTCAAAGTTATTCCTTAATAGCTAAAGGAAGAAAATCCTAGGATCGAAATATAAATAAATAAGTTAAGAATCTTTTATTTAAGGTTGTTAATTTTATTTTAGGAAAACGAGAATTAGTAATGTGCATTTACTAGTTAAAGATTTTCCAAAAAGATTTTCTGTCAATATTTTGGGCAGAGCATTTCCAGGAATTATGGAAACCTAATTTGGAATATATTGCATATCTTGAGAATATTTTCAGTTTTGGAAATTCCTTGATGTCCAAACTTCCTTGTCTATAAATACTTGAAGTTTGCATTTCTAGCAAACTAATCCTTCATGACAGCAAACTTCCTCGGTTGTGTTGTTTCTGGTGTAGCCGCCTATTCGGAGAGGAGAGTAACCTGATTAGGAGAAATCTCTTACGGCCGCTCAGTTTAAAGTATTCTTTGGGATTGAGAATCTCTATTAGTACCATTGGTGGGAAACTAGATAATTGCGGTTTATCTTGTGTTTTCGATTGATTTGATTGACTAATGGTGGTTGAACTTTGATTGCACCTAGTTTGTTTATGCTTGAGAATCTTCCCTTCTGATATAAGATTCACTCAAACTAGATCGAAGTTTCGACAGGGATCTTTAGACTTTTTTTAGTTCTAAAGACGATCTTGTGATAATCCATTGTTAACAGACTCCGTTCTGCGCGTGATTGATCACAAGAAATTCAAGTTGTTGTGTGCAGGTGTTTATTGAAGATCTAAGAAGATTTGAAGACAAAGAAGATATTGAAGATTTCTGATTTGGGGTTCAAAATATTTGGTGTGCACAATTCTTGTTTCGGTATAAGAGGATCCAACTATTATCGGCTTATCCTTGTGGTAGATTGGATTGATTAGTTGTGTAGATCGACATCAATATAATTCTTTGTCATTAAAAGTATTGATTGCAAAATCTTAACAATTACCTTTGGTAGTTGAGAATAAGATAGATCTAAGAACCTGACGAAGGAGTTTATTTGAGATAAACAGAAGAGCCTTTGTCGAACTCACATCACTTGGTCGAAGAGAGTTGATACCAAACAGATTTGTTGTTCCTTTACTGTCTGGAATACGAACCAAAGGAATTGTTCAAAGTACGTGACTTATTACAAGTTGGAGGCGCATGGATACAGACGGAACTAGGTGAACTATAGGTTTAGTTGCTTGGTCTCAACTATACGAAGTTGGTTTAATTTTGTGTGGCGGTTTAATCCTGAGAGTATTCAATTCTGGACAAGGTCCCGGGGTTTTTCTGCATTTGCGGTTTCCTCGTTAACAAAATCTTGTTGTGTCATTTACTTTATATTTCCGCATTATA
The DNA here is from genome assembly GCF_003573695.1 of Papaver somniferum. NCBI lineage: Eukaryota > Viridiplantae > Streptophyta > Magnoliopsida > Ranunculales > Papaveraceae > Papaver > Papaver somniferum. Next base: position 95,138,255 of record NC_039366.1, on the reverse strand, counting down.
ATTGTTTGATTATAATTAAAGTAAATTACACAAACGTTAATTCCTATTTATTTGATAAGCAATCCTATTGTGTTTGGTTAAGTCCGAACCTTTTTATCAGATGTGTGTGTGATTCAATTGTTTCCGGTTAAGAAAAACTATTATTATCTTGCTTTATGGTTTGGTATCAATTGTTTAGGCTTACGGAATTACGGTGCAATTGCAGTACTTTAATGTCTATGTTGTTTCAATTGCTTCCGGTTGAGGTAAATAATTATGCAAGTTGATTTATTTGGTTTGTATGAATTGTTTATGTCTTAACAAAAGAAAAGGTTTTCGGGATGAATTGTTTAGTCTAATTCGATTCCGGATAAGAGAAACTAAGTTAATTCTGATCTTAGTTAGACCTATCAAAGTGGAGGTTTCAATTATTCAAGTCTAATCGAATTCCTTAACAAGAAATGCTAGTTAACTAACCTAGTACTTGTCTTGTTTAAAAGTGAAAGGTCTAAGTTATTGATGAGAATAACTAGAGCCTGCTGAGAAAAATCGAGTTAATTCTAATCTTTATTTTGGTCTTATCGAACAAGCGTTTGTATTTGTGCAATCGGTTTAGCAAAGGAACTAAGGTGCTTAGTCGATTTTTGGTTTGATAAACTATTACGGAAAATTGTTTCAGTCAATTGTTTCCTTGATAACATATCAAAACAAAATTACTTTGTAGTTTCGGTTTTGATATTGGTTATCAAAAATGGTGTGTGGAACCCTCGTGCTTAACTCTTATAGGTTTTGCAAGTCTCTTTGTAAGATTTGTAAGATCCTTTCGGTTTGACCTTTATTTGCTCGTACCTTTGTCATTTTGTGACAAAAAGGGGGAGAAATATATGGAGTAAACAAGTGATATTGATATTGATTTGGTATCACTAAGGGAAAGGAAAATGGTGCTTAAACGTTATATCTAACGAAAGAGTAAAGCACAAACTAAGGGGGAGTAACATATCATATGATAATGGAAAAAACAAAGACGTGCGGGTTGAAAATCTACCTACCTTACCTTTAGGGGGAGTATTAGCTTTGTTATTATAATGTCAACAACGACAAAGGATTGAATGTATACAGGTTATTATGCTGTTGAATTTGGTAATCAAGCGTATGTGTAATGAATTCTTGTAATTTGTTTATCCATATGATGTAAGAGTTTTGTCACTAAAATTGACAAAAGAGGAGATTGTTAGAGCATAGATTGGTTGAACCCATCAAGCTTTGGTATGTCCAGATTGGTTGTCATATTTTAGTGAACCAAAATCATTTAAAAAGTCACTTGATTATTTACTAGAGTCAACTTCGTATAGGTCAGATTGAAAATATTAGGATATGAGACCTTACAAGTATTACGTGAAGACTTGAAGAATGTGAAGAAGTAAGGAGCTACAACGATGAAATCATCCTTCCACTTGAGGTTAGTAATATTTGAATTGAACTATTTCATTCCCTAACGTATCTTTGAAGTCCTGCATATTCAAAACATAACTGCGAAGCTGTGAATGATTATACTCTAGTTAGACATAGTGTTAAGGAATACAATACGAATTATAACACTTATCTTTTGAACTTCGTATATAAGACATCGACATAATCATATGAATGCTATTGTGATTATGTATAGGCATGGGTGAAGATTTCGTCCTAGGAAACAATGTTTTACATTCATTTAAAGGAAGTAAATTCATAAACTTGTTTTTTGAATCGAAAGGGAAATCTCTAGGCCTATTGGTATTGTTATTCATTGCAAATATTTTGAATGATCAATATGTGTGTTTAGTATAACCGCTCATAACTTGTTTATGTATCTTGGTAAAACTATTCACAAGGCATGACTTTTGTATTGGTATGACTTTTATTAGTGAAACCTATCTTAAGTAATCACCTGAGATGGTAAGATCGATATCTTGAATTTGGTGTGACTAAATACTAGCCATTGGGTAACCGATCCTAGTAAGAGGTGTGACCGATCACAAGATAGAGTGTAATCGATCCTTGTAAGAGGTTTAACAAGTTTTAGTAAGTTGATGTAACCGATCCTATAACTTGGTCAACCGATCACAAGTTTTACCATCAGCAGTAGTAACCGATCCTAGTACTTAGTTAGCCATTTTATGGTAACTAGTGTAACCGATCATAGTACCCACTTGGAGGTAGAACCGAAATTTTATGTTGAGGTAGAACCGTGAAACTCATTAATGGTGATTTGATAGGATAATCAATCACATAGTTCTTGGAAGTCAGATGAACCAATTCTAAACTCGTTTGGAAGTGTGGCAGATCGGTTCCAAAATGGTAAATATCAAAAAGGATTTACCAAGTAAAGATGTCGACATACTTTGAACACTGCAGTAATTCTTATCTTTTATTGTTCAAAGATATTCCTTAATAACTAAAGGAGAATCCCGGATCGAAATAAATTGAGTATCTTTTAATTAAGGTTTTTAGTTTTATATGCTTTTAATTTCCAGCAATTAAAATGTGTATCTTTAGAAAATAAAAATTAGTAATGTGCATTTACTAGTTGGAGATTTTCTACTGAGATTTCGGTCATTAATTGGACAGAGCATTTCCAGGAATTATGAAAACCGTTTTTGGATTTATTGCATATCTTTGAGAATATTCGGTTTTGGAAATTCCTTGGTGTCCAAACTTCCTTGGTCTATAAATATTGAGTTTAAATTTATAGCAAACTAATCCTCAGAGCCAGCAAAACTACCTAGTTGTGTTGTTACTGGTGGAGCCGCCTATTCAAATAGGAAAGTACCCTAATTAGGAGAAATCTCGTACATCCGCTCAGTTTAAAGACTTCTTTGGGATTGAGAAGCTCTATTAGTACCGTTGGTGGGAAACTAGATAATTGCAGTTTATTATTAGTTTTTTGATTGATTTGATTGACTAACGGTGGTTGAACTTTGATTGCACCTAGTTTGTTTATGCTTGAGAATCTTCTCTTCTGATATAAGATTCACTCAAACTAGATCGAAGTTTTGATGGGGATATTTAGACTGTTTGTAGATCTAAAGACGTCTTGTGATAATCCATTGTTAACAGACTCCGTTCTGTGTGTAATTGATCACAAGAGATTCAAGTTGATTGTGTGTAGGTGTTTATTGAAGATCTAAGAAGATTTGAAGACGAAGAAGATTTCTGATTTGGGTTCATAATCTTTGGTGTGCACAATACTTGTTTCGGCTGGAAAAGGATCCAACTATAATCGGTTTATCTTTGTGATATATTGGATTGATTAGTTGAGTAGATCGGTATCAATACGTTTCTTTGTAATTAAAAGTATTGATTGCATAATCTTAACAATTACTTTAGTAGTTGTTGAAAAGATAGATCTAAGGACCTGACAAAGGAGTTTATTGGGATAAACGGAAGAGCCTTTTGTCAAACTCATATCACGTTGTTTGAAAAGAGTTGTTACCGAACAAATTTGTTGTTCCTTTACTGTTTGGAATACGAACCAAAGGAATTGTTCCAAGTGCGTGACTTATTACAAGTTGGAGGCGCATGGATATAGACGAAACTAGGTGAACTATAGGTTTAGTTGCTTGGTCTCAACTATACGAAGTTGGTTTAGATTTTGTATAGCGTCTTATTCAAGGACAAAGTCCCGGGATCTTTCTGCATTCTCGGTTTCCTCGTTAACAAAATATTGTTGTGCCTTTACTTTTAATTTCCGCATTATAATTGTTTTATTATAATTAAAGTAAATTGCACTTTGTACGTTAACTTGGCACTTGATATTGATCCCATTGGTTTCGGTTATTTCGTACCTTTTATCAAGTGATCACCTTGTTGTTGTATTGTCTTGATTCCATATCCATAGACAATTACACAAAGTGTATTGGTTTTCTCCACGTGCCTTTGATATTTAATTCACGAGTTAGGCTAGTCCGGACTAACCCTATATCAAGTGGACACTGTGTTGAAATATTCCTTGAGTGATTGTATCTCCAAGAGGTTTATACACAGTGGGTCTTGTATAGGTTGTGATCAAAATAAAATATTGTGGTGTATTTGGGTACCCTCGTCTTTTCAATAACATTGATTGACTTGTATTTATGTACTTGTTGATGGTGGATTTTAGTTCAGGGCTAAAATTGTAAAACCAAATTTAATATGCTGACATCCTGCAAAGGATAAAGCCGTGTGCTGACATCCGGCAAAGGATAAAGCCATTTGATAAGCGATGAGCGCAGAAAACCTCTCGCTTTATTTATTTGAATCAATTCAATAAATATACTAAATTCACCCAGAATGGTGCATGTAGCAACAATCCCAAATATTCTGTGAATTTATAGCATTATTAATTAATGCATGATTTTCCTAGTATTTCCTGTGATGTTCTCAACAGAACTCTCATTATTGGTGCGACATGATGACTGAGTGTTACTCTCAGCAGAGTAACATGAATCTCCAAGTGTCAATAGTGAGGTATGCACGAAATACCCCTACACGCTACACCATTCTCTAACGAATAGAATCTCGTATCGGCGTGCTTATATTAGCCCAATCAAGCATGTTTAATTTCCTAAGAGAAATCTGGACTGTCCGTATCAGTCTCGGAAATGATCACAACCACGCAAGTTGACCACATGATTTAACCAGCCTAGACGAACCCTAGCAGGAGCAGACGATCACCGTGATGACCACTGGCGGGCCCGCTTATGCCCTAGACGGTGGAACACACGCTATACTCCCAAACACCCGCCGAACGCCAGCCCTAAAATAGGGTGGCTGTGTTGTTTTGGGAAAGGCTCGAACGAGCGAGACTGATCAGGTCAGTCTTAAAAATGTCACAACCGTCCAACTTCGCCAGCCTAGTTGGACGGCTTAGATCGTCCCGCGAATGATCAGGGAAGTGCTAACGCACACGTTGGCGGACCCACTCCTCACCTACCCGACCGGTTTTCTCACGGAAAAGCCATGGAGCAATGAACGTTTGCTCGAAACATGGTTGGCGTGATGCTTTAAAGGTTCGCGGAAATTCCACTAGCATCTTAAAACGATCACAACCATCCAACTTAGCCAGCATATTTGGATGGCTTAGATCGCGCCTAGGACCGTCAGGAAGGTGCACACATGTTCACCGTCAGCCCAACGTGGGCCCAACATGATCGGTCTCTCCAAAGGAGCAACATAGATTGCCAAACCGTTTGGCCAAATTCACGCGTGCGTGACTATTTAAAAACCCTAATTAGGGTTTGCGGCAATGCATATCTGTCGTAGTTCGATCGCGTCCATCCATCTTCGCCAGCCTAAACGGAGGGTGCAGATATAGACTCAAGAGGTCCCAAGGATGTTGACGTGATCACCGCGGGCCCACCTATGCGTGTGACCGACCGGCCTAGGAGAACTATGGCCAAGCGCCTCGAAACGCACTCCCGAAGGTGGCATGCCACCCGACCTTCAATCCTTTGTGGCAATGGATTTCTGACGCAAATCGTTCACGACCACTCATCTTTGCCAGTTAAATTGAGCGGCCTAGATCGAATCTTTGTGAAACCGAGAGGCGTAGACATGCTCGCCGGCAGGCCGTCTACATGCATGCCCGGTTGGTCCCGCCAAAATTAACGCTCATGCTTGATTTCGATCAAGCCAAAAAGGTATGCTTGCGCACCTCTTAAAAAACCTAAAATTCCATTAACGTTCGCAAATATATGTTGTAAACCATCTCGTCCGTCCAACTTTTCCATCTTGGTCGGACAACCTAGGTTAAAAGTTAGGCGACTAATGAAGCACCTCGCTGATCACCGTCTGCCACTCTTCCACAGGGAATGATCGACCAGGGGATGGCTCGCCCATGCGGCCTCCAAACGATCACTCGAAGAGAATTTTTGCTTCCTACGGGTCAGGTTAGGACCCGCCTGGAGAGCTCCGACTCTCTGATACGCCACTTGAGAAACAAGACTTTCAAATTTTTCAAACCAATCCGATTTTACCAAGCAAATGTTCACCGATTCATGCCAAACTGCTTCATGAGCGGGCAAACTCTTGTGCAAGTGATAAATGACGATCATCTCCAAGCAAACACCAAGGTTCAAAGACTGAGATTCTGCTGAACAGAAACCTCATTTAAGGGTCATGTAAATGTCAGAATAGTCAGGGTAGTTCTGGATACCAGCCACCACCGGACAGTGCCAATGGTCTCCCGGGTAGCCACCGAGGTGGTGGGGTGCCCCAGTGGGACTGACAGCACACACCGTATCGTACGGGTGAGGGATGGCCAGTGCCAATGTCAGGGTAGTTCTGGATACCAACCACCATCGGCCAGTGCCAATGGTCTTCCGGGTAGCTACCGAAGTGCGGTGCCCCAGTGGGCCTGACAAGGGTTGCCACTTAGGCCTAACAAGAGTTTCCACTTAGGCTTAACAATTACACCATGCAGACGGTTCATCCACCGGTGGTGGGGGTGCCAATTACGGCCTAGTAGATGGTATGAACTGCTCTGCAGTAACCATCCCTCATTAGATGGTATGAATTGCCTTTAAAAGACAACAACCATCTCTCAGATGATACGACTTACCACGTAGGGTAAAAACCATTGTTTAACTTACGAGCCGAAATAGATGATATGAATTACCTCGAACGGTAATAACCATCTCTTGATTCACAAGCTGTACAGTTATCGGATGTATGATTTACCTCAGATGGTAATAATCATTTCTCGCTAGGCTGTATGAACAGCCAGTGCTGCAACCACCTCTAACAAACATTATATAATTTACGAGGGTCGCAATCATCTCTAAATAGATGGTATAAACTGCCAAGCATCAACCAACCTTTTCCAGATGATATGAACAACCTTGTGGATTTGTGCTGAACCGCATAGCGGCTGCCTACGTATCCTCTCCGTAGCTCGAAGGAATCAAGCATGACCGTAGTTCGTCATTCTTTGTTTAGGTAGTATGAACTACTCGACGGTAGTAACCATCTCTCACTGGATAATATCAAATAAACTGATTCCAAATATAGTAGAAAACCAAATTTGTACACTAAATTTGTATCCTTATATGTAATTTATACATGATCATTTCTTGGGAATCAAAGTAACACGAAAACTTGTCCGGAGAGTGCGGTCAGGGTATGCCCCGAGTACAGATCCAACGTTATACAAATTTGTAAATAACAATCTCTTACAAACCTAGCAAGGATACTAGGTGCAGCAAAACAAAACACAAGACCTTAGATTTAATTTAGTCACACAGAAAAATGAAAGGCACTTCAACGAATATCACTAGTGGAGGCAGTAATCAGTTTAGGAAGTTAAGTATAGACTTTTACACATTATAAATTTACACCTTCAAAATGTAAGTTATTACTATCCGTACTATGAGTAACATGCTTATGGATCATCCAACGACCTAGTTGTAAAGATAACTATGTCTACCAATCATTTTTATTTGTTGTTTAATAGGTGCAATATATGCAACTAAAGTGCTAAAATAGCGCATAAGGTAACCACGACAGGCAGACATGAAAATAAATGAGAATAAGATCTCCAATGAACAAATCCAAAAATAACCAGAACATAGTATCACAAGCTTCTAGTACCGAGAAATTACAACAGTCAGACAGAAACAATAAATGTAAGATCACTTACCGTCGCTATGACAAGGCCTAAGAGTTTTGACACCATTTCTTAATACTGGGTACCCACAAAGAAAGTGAATAAACAAGAATCACAGGTTTGCTCACTAAACCATTTAAAAGAAATCAAATGCAAATTCCCTAAACCGGCAGTTCGTCGAGCACCAAGACAACATACTAACACGGAACATTTAACATGGGTACAAAGGACTATGCTGTAAGTGCATGTTCACATGGTGATTAAGCGTAAAATAAATTTGATAATGGAGAAACATCAATATTTCACTAAGTTCCAAGTTCAGAAAGATGGAATTTCATAATCCCGTTGGCATGCACTTCCATGTGCCAGGTTTAAAGCAACTAAAGCTTCAAAGTTAGTTCTTTTGTGTCCAATGGGACAAGGCATATTACATGACTATTTGCATGATTTACACATAATTCTATAATCAATATATCATTCACCTACGAGAAGAGAGTTTCCATTATGCAAGTGATTCAGATGTTGCAATTCAAAGCACTCCGCCAAAAATCAAACAACACCACCAATAAGATAGTAAAAATAAAAAATTGCGAAGAGAAATAAGAAGGGACCTACCTGGTTTGTAGCCAAGATATCTAGCCAGCACTACCTCTCTTGAGAATTAATCCAAAACTACTTGAAATCCTATGAGGGTCAAATATTCTGACAACACACTTTAGAGACGTAACTGGACTACATAACGACCATTATTAGAATAAGCATCTCAGAGTCTATAACTCAAAATGAGACACCTAATATCAATTCAGAAACGTTATTCCGAGGAATATATTTCATTACAAGACACCCAAAGCTAGTCCAGACTCAAAATGATTCGAAAACACATAAGAATATGGCCAAGATAATAATATACAACGGGACTGCTATTTCAGAATTTCATTTCATACCAGGATTAAATTTATCAAGCTACCAGACCATACAGGCTTTCAGAACGACGGTACGGTTTTAATAAAAATACCCATCAGTACATACAGTTGAACCTCGATAATTAGAAGAAACATTAGCAACCCCATACGCATCTAATCATTCTCAATTCGGACACTAAGCCACTGCATTTGATGATAAGACAAAATAAACCAAGTGTACACAAAAATTGTGAATAAAATGAGCACCGTGCTAATCCATCAACGACCAAGTGATATACTTGCAATAATTCCATTTAAACATTTGCCTTAGTCCATAAAGCCAGTCTTGAGTAAAAATGCAAACATTCCCACACAAGACCACATATTAGTCACTAAACTAGATAATAAAATTCAAAGTGCAATACCATTTTAGATGTCCAACCCCCGTGATGGCTAGAATTGAGTACTGCCAGTTAAAACATACTACAAGGGTGTTGCCGAAGAGTCCGTGCATTAGTTCCTTCAAATCACAAGGGATTTTGTTGAGACAATTTGTCAACCACCCTCCAAGCACGAACCTTACCATTTTAGTCACCAACTCCTAGTGCCGTCAATAGCTCTTTATTTCTCTCCTTTTCCAAACAATAGCAATCCCATTTAATCAAATCATCTTCCACTCTTTAAAGAAATAAAAACAGAGATAGAAAACCAATTTCAAGGTGCAGTCATCACCCGAGATACTAGCTTAAACAAATTATTTAAGAAAGAAAAGAAATTCTTTTCCCTATAACCCAGAGATCAGAACCAGAAATCAAATTTATAGTTAAGTTAAATTTTCAAGCCAATGGGTATTTCAACCGAATACCACCACAGAACCAAGTTTCGAATAAAATATAGGGAACCATTCAAGCATTATTGGTAAGTTTGACATGGGAAATAAATCTGGGAAAAATTCCCAAAATTGCATAAACCCTAATTTTTACTGAGTTTGAAACATCCTCAACTTAAAAGAATATACAAGAAAACATCTAACAAAACATGCATACCTTGTGTGATATATAACCCGACAATTGATAGAAATCACTAGTTAAAAAGAATAGGAAGAATGATTACCTCAAAAAAGTTCCAAAACTTAAAACTGGGAGTAGGAATCCCCTCCCCCGCTTATTGAACCCCAACATCAACAACATCAGGCATCGATAACTTCACTTACCATGTACTTCACAAGGTTCATTCATAAACCTCCGATTCTGTTCTTATAACTCTCAAATTGAGAACATACACGAAAATATTCCCTCACTCTGCTCTTACGACTAACCAATACTAAATTCAGCAGCAAATCCATGCATCAAAATTGTCAGTTTACCCGAGCAAAATTTCAGTCAAGTTCTAAATTGTATTTCTACTGCAGAGAGATGATGAAGAAGAAAACAGAGAAGAAAAAGCAGAACGAGTCCCTCCCTCTTCTGGATTTTTATAAAACCGTGTGCACTCATTTCTTATATCTGACAGGTGTCAAGCATGCTCCATGTATCATAGCATCTACTAATAACACTCCCTAATATTACTAAAGGGTCACTATTTATATGAAAACACACGTACTAGATCTAGGGCACTTACCAAGGGTGTAGAGCTTTACTATTGGGTTTGGTTAAAACCAAGAAAAGATACAAGTGTCACACCACTTGTCAAGCATGTTGTGTTCTACGGTGTCTACTGGGCATGAACATCAATATTACTAAGGGCCTAAGAGTGTTGAAAGCACCTGGAGTACTAAAATTTTAGGCACTCTCATAGCAGAATTCGAATGATGGGTTTAGGTAAACCCAAGAAAAACAGTTTGGACTCTCACATCATTTACCCCTTAAATAACTTCGTCCCGAAGTTCAAAATAAAACTAGAAGTAAGGTGACTTACCTGTAGTCAACCACACGAGCAAAAGAATAGTGAGTTCCATACGCACAGTCCCGTTTGAACCGGAACTGCTCTGATACCAACTGTAACGGATTAGAGAATTTTTGCTTCCTACGGGTCAGGTTAGGACCCGCTTGGAGAGCTCCGACTCTCTGATACGCCACTTGAAAAACAAGACTTTCAAATTTTTCAAACCAATCCGATTTTACCAAGCAAATGTTCACCGATCCATGCCAAACTGCTTCATGAGCGGGCAAACTCTTGTGCAAGTGATAAGTGACGATCATCTCCAAGCAAACACCAAGGTTCAAAGACTGAGATTCTGCTGAACATAAACCTCATTTGAGGGTCATGTAAATGTCATAATTGTCAAGGTAGTTCTGAATACCATCCACCACCGGCCAGTGCCAATGGTCTTCCGGGTAGCCACCGAAGTGGGGTACCCCAGTGGGCCTGACAAGGGTTGCCACTTAGGCCTAACAAGAGTTGCCACTTAGGCTTACCAATTTCACCATGAAGACGGTTCATCCACCAGTGATGGGGGTGCCAATTGCGGCTTAGTAGATGGTATGAACTGCTCTGCAGTAACCATCCCTCATTAGATGGTATGAATTTCCTTTAAAAGACAACAACCATCTCTCAGATGATATGAGTTACCACATAGGGTAAAAACCATTGTGTAACTTATGAGCCGAAACATATGATATGAATTACCTCGAACGGTAATAACCATCTCTTGTCTCACAAGCTGTACAGTTATCAGATGTATGATTTACCTCAGATGGTAATAATCATTTCTCGCTAGGCAGTATGAACAACCAGTGCTGCAACCACCTCTAACAAATATTATATAATCTGCGAGGGTCGCAATCATCTCTAAATAGATGGTATAAACTGCCAAGCAGCAACCAACCCTTTTCAGATGATATGAACAACCTTGTGGATTTGTGCTGAACCGCATAGCGGCTGCCTACGTACCCTCTTCGTAGCTCGAAGGGATCAAGCACGACCGTAGTTCGTCACTCTTTGTTTAGATAGTATGAACTACTCGACGGTAGCAACCATCTCTCACTGGATAATATCAAGTAAACTGATTCCAAATATAGCAGAAAACCAAATTTGTACACTAAATTTGTATCCCTATATGTAATTTATACGTGATCACTTCTTGGGAATCAAAGTAACACGAAAACTTTTCTGGAGAGTGCTGTCAGGGTATGCCCTGAGTACTGATCCAACGTTACACAAATTTGTAAATAACAATCTCCTACACAACTAGAAAGGATACTAGGTGCAGCAAAACAAAACACGAGACCTTAGATTTAATTTAGTCACACAGAAAAATGAAAGGCACTTCAAGGTATATCACTAGTGGAGGCAGTAATCAGTTTAGGAAGTTAAGTATAGACTTTTACACATTATAAATTTACACCTTCAAAATGTAAGTTATTCCTATCCGTATGGTTACAGTACTATGAGTAACATGCTTATGGATCATCCAACGACCTAATTGTAAAGATAACTATGTCTACCAATCATTTTCATTTGTTGTTTAATAGGTGCAATATATGCAACTAAAGTGCTAAAATAGCGCATAAGGTAACCACGACAGGCAAACATGAAAATAAATGAGAATAAGATCTCCAATGGAAAAATCCAAAAATAGCTAGAACATAGTATCACAAGCTTCTAGTACCGAGAAATTACAACAGTCAGACGGAAACAATAAATGTAAGATCACTTACCGTCCCTATGACAAGGCCTAAGAGTTTTGACACCATTTCTTAATACTTGGTATGTAGGATCATAATCTCGCAACAGTGATATCTTAGCGAAATTATCAACAGCACAACACAACAGCGTCGCAGAACAATTTCAGATATGATATAATAAACGACGTCAGCTAAAATCATGAGAAAGATGTGATGGTCCTGCGAAAATTAGAGAGTTTGTGAGATTAACATTTGTAAGGTTGCGAGAATGTCGCAAGCCATATTCGAAAATAAAGGACAGATTAGCTGTCATCCACTATGTATTTCCCTATAAATAGTCGTTCAGTTGTAAAGGAAAGGGGGAGATCTTTTTGAGTAAGAAACAAGTAAATAGGAGAGAGAAAGTCTAGAGCAGAGGTCATTCTTGATTCCTTATCTTTTCTTGTAAGAACATTAAAAGATTGATCAATAAAATTAAGAGTGTAAACCTAAAAATGAGTTGAGTAATAACGAAATCATATGAGGGGTATAATGTAGGATTTCCTGCAACTACATAATGGCATTAGAAACAGGGACTTCAAGATCGAAAGTTGAAGATTGTTGTTGAGAATGTTCAAATCAAGAAAGTGATTAAATAAATCAGTGAACCAGTTAAAAGAAAGATGATTACAATTAATGAATATTACAAAAGATTGGAGTGTAATATGATAACAAAAACGATGGTTAATGAATTCCATGAAAACATCAAAGGAAGAATACATAAACGAAATTTTGAAGGAAGGAAGGTTATGGCGGTAGAAAAGACATCATCCTTGAAAGATTGGGAAAAGCAAAAAATTACATTCATGGCGGCAGAAATACCAAAAGAAAACTTGAACCACACATCTCCGTTGGTTATTACAGTGCCTATTGCGCGAAAAGAGAAGGAGACAACAACAAAATCCATGGGAGAATGGATATTGAACAGAACTTTAATCGATACAGGAAGTTCAGTGGATATAATATTTTATCATGCATTCCAGGGAATGGGATTTAAAGATGAAGAAATGTCCAGTTCAACATATTTTGTTCACGGCTTTGGAAAATCCACAACAAAACCTAAAGGAGAAATAGTGGTACGAATTCCACTTGGAGAGATCGAAACACACGTAACACTGTGCGTGGTGGATATGGAATCGCCATATAATATGTTATTAGGAAGACCATAGATACATGCGATAAAAGCTGTAGTATCAACGTTGCATCAATGTATTAAATTCCCCAAACCAAATGGAATAGGTGAAATCAGAGGAGATGTTGACAATGCGAAGTTATGTCATCAAATTGAAGTAAAGCATTATGAAGGACAAGCAAAATAAGAAACAATTTCGCAGAAAGTTGGCAAAGGAAGCAAAGAAAGAAGAAGAATTTAGAGTATATATGATAAGGCCAAAAAAAGGCAAAGGAATACCCAGCGAAATTTCGGAGGAAGGAGAAGGATCTGTGAAAACAATAAAAGAACCAACACCGATGGGAGAACCTAAACCCAGTTACACTGCCGCAGAACCAACAAAAGAAATAAACGTTGGGACTATAGAAGAACCTCTAATATTGAGAATTGGAACCAAAATGGATGTGGAAGAAGAAGAAAGAACTGTTAACCTGTTGCGAGAATATAAAGATGTTTTCGCAGGAAGCATGGATGAGATACCGGGACTAGATCCATCAATTGCATGCCATAAGTTGGAGATTAACAAAAATGTGAGACCATTTAAACAGAGAATAAGAAAAATTGCAACAACTTACCATTCCCAAATAGAAGAAGAACTACAGAAAATGCTTGATGCGGGAATCATAAGAGAAGCTAAATACCCAGAATGGATAGCGAATATGGTCATTGTCCCAAAGAAAAACAAAGGAATCAGGATTTGCATAGATTTCACTGATTTAAACAAAGCTTGCCCCAAAGATAGTTTTCCGTTACCAGATATTCCTCAAGTGATGGAATCCGCAGCGGGAAACGATAGAGTATCGTCTTTAGATGGGTACAAAGGGTATAACCAAATCCCTCTCGCTGAAGAATATCAAGAACATACTGCTTTCTTCGCCCCTAGAGGTTTATATTGTTACACGAAAATGCCATTTGGTTTGCGAAATGCGGGAGCGACATACCAAAGAATGGTAGAGAAGGTGTTCGCAAAATGGATACACAAAACATTAGAATTATACGTGGATGACATGTTAGTAAAGAGTAAAGAAGCTAAAGACCATGTACAAGACCTGAGGGAGATTTTTGAACAAATGCGATAGTATAACATTAAATTGAATCCTGAGAAGTGTACTATTGGAGTTGCATCGGGAAAATTTTTAGGCTACATTATATCAAAGGAAGGAATACAGGTTGATCCAGAAAAAGTGCAAGCAGTTCGTGACATGCCAACACCAGGAACAATAAAAGATGTACAGAAGTTGAATGGGCTTCTAGCTTCGCTTGGGAGATTCATTTCGCGATCATCAGACAAATGCAAATATTTTTTCGATATCTCAAGAAGGGTGCGAAATTTAAATAGACTGATGAATGTGAAAAAGCTTTTCAAGGGATCAAAGAACATCTTATGAATACAACTATTTTACAAAAAGCAGAATCAGGAGAAGAATTATTGATCTATCTTGCGACGACATCGCATGCATTAAGTGTTGTGTTATTGCGAGTAGACGCAGAAGTGGAGAAACCCATTTATTACATTAGCAAAACTTTTAATACTGCCGAGAAGAATTACTCAAAGATTGAGAAATTAATCTTAGCATTAGTTTATGCATCGTTTAATCTCCGCATATATTTTCAGGCGCATAAGATAAAGGTATTAACAAAAGTACCAATTGAATCAGTGATGAAGAATTCTAAAAGATCAGGATGAGTGGAGAGATGGAATGCACAAGTAGGCCACTTTGATATTAAATATGAAATTTTGTCTTCACCAAAGTCACAAGTTGTTGTAGATTTCTTGGCAGAATTTTCTTTAGAAGAAGATGAAGCAGTAGAAGAAATGATGGATATAGAAGAAGAATGCGGAGATCCAAAAGATTTACTAACGGAACCAAATAGATGGGAAATATTGGTAGATGGATCATCAAATGGAGAAGGAAATGGAGTTGTAATTGTTTTAATTTCTCCAGAAGGAATAAAGATAGCTTTTTCATTCAGATTGGAATTCACATCCACTAATAATGAAACGGAATATGAAGCTGTGATACATGCCTTAAAATTCGCAATAGAAATGAAACTAGAAAATGCCAGGATCACTAGTGATTCGCAGTTAGTTATTCGCCAAATAAAGGGAGGGTATACTACAAATGAACTATCCTTGAAGAAATACAAGAAGCTCGTTGAAGAATTGTCAGCGAAAATCCCAAAAATAAAATGGAGGCACATTTCAAGAAAAGATAACAGACTCGCAGACGCATTTGCTTTCATCTCAAGCATGATGACAGATCCAACTGCGAGATGCATAAAAATACAAACACTTCTGTCACCATCAATCAATAAAGAAGAAGAAGTGGACGTGATGATAATAGATAATGAAGAAGAAGAACAAACGAACAATATCGCAGACTAGAGAATGGAACTTCATGCATATTTGGCGAAAGGAGAAACACCAAGAAATAGATTGGAAACACACAAATTAAAAAGTCGTGCAACGAATTATGAATTAAGAGATGGGTTGCTATACCGAAAATCCTTTAATGGACCATCACTCATATGTTTGACACGAGAGGAAGGAGAAAAAGTGCTAAAAATGTTACATAGTGGGGTTCTGGCAATCATAGCGGGGGAAGATCTTTGGCACATAGAGCAAAAATGCAAGGCTATTACTGGTCATACATGCACGAAGATGCCAAACAAATATCAAGACGTTGTGAAGATTGTCAGCGGCATGGAAAGAAAATACATGCACCTGGAGCACCACTATCATCTTCAACCAGTGTGTGGCCTTTTGGAAAGTCCACAAAATGGACAGAAGTGAAGGAAGTACAGCATATTCGCGAGAAAGATATCTTTACATTCATATTCGAAAATATCATTTGCAGATTCGGAATTCCTGCGCAGTTGGTTATCTGATAATGGGAAACAGTTTGAAGGACAGAATATAGAAATTCTACTTAATGCATTCAAGATAAAATGTGGAAAGTATACTCCTTTGTATCCACAAGCTAATGGGTAGGTAGAAGCAACAAACAAAACAATTGCAGATATATTAAAGAAGAAATTGGAAGGACATCACAGAGCATGGTGCGAACAAGTACATAATGCAGTATGGGCTTATAATACAACTAGAAGAGAAGCTACTGGAATGTCACCTTTTTGTTTAACATACGGAGTTGAAGCGGTGTTACCAACAGAAGTTGTTATTCCAACAACAAAAAGAGAAGCTTGGGAGAAAAATCTTAGTGCGGGTTTGATCTTAAATAACTTGATGAATTAGAAGAAATAAGAGAAAAAGCTTTACAACATATGGAGAATTATCAGCGAAGATTAGCTCGAGAATATAATAACGTGTCAAAGTACGCGAATTCCAACCAGGAGATTTAGTTCTGCGAGAGACACAAATATATCAGCGAGAAAATGGTGGAAAATTAGCGAAAAATGGGATGGACCTTACATCATTAAGGAGATAGTTGGAACATGAGCTTATAGATTAATGGATCCAGAAGGCAGAGATGTTGGTCATAGACTTGACAGACCATGGAACAGATTGTATTTAAAAAGATATTATCCGTAAGAAGCTTTGAGAAGTTATGGATTCTGAAAAAATAATTGCAAGATTATTCATATCAAAACAAGATCATGATGTGTGAAATTTTCGCAGAGATAATCACAGAACAATGACATAAAAGAAAGGGGCGAACCTTTATGGCGTAACCCTAGTTCGCGAATAAAATTTCGCAAGAGACAAATGTAAGACCTAAAGTACGTCATATTAGGGGGTACCTGTTGCATGGCTCAGGGAAAGGCTACACCGCCACCGGAACCTGAGTCATGGAGATTTGGGGTCAATAAAGCCCATCCGGGAGATGCATCTTGGATTCTCAGCTTAAGCATATGACTTGGGTTGGGAGACTAAGGTAATAAGGACTCTCCCAAGGAGTGCAAATCTGATCAAGGCGCCGAGGTACACGGTTGAGTCAAGAGTGACAGGGACGTTTGAAGCGTACCTTGCCATTCTTGACAAGTCTTGGCTTATACTGCACTCGGCCAGAAGAAAACCCCACTTGGGGTGCAGTCACGTAACCATAAGCCCTATAGGTAAAAGGGATAAGAGGTTGCGAAAACAACTGGTTGTTGTTAAGACTGGACGGGGGGAACTAACCTTGTATGGTAGAAGTACGCCTCCTTGAAGGGGCAACCAGGGGGAAGATAAGGGCGGCACCCTCCATTAGGGAGATGATAAGTGTCTTAAGACGCAAATGTCATGAGGCTTTCTATTCGCAAGAGTATTAAGGCTTGTCATATTTGTGCAACAATCCTGAAGAGGCAATAATACAAAAGAAAAAGATAAGACGAGGTCAATGGGTTTTCGCATGAAAGTGCGAAGACGTCCTGCGATTTCGTCGCAAGACGGCAATGTCATGGGGCTTTATTTTCGCAAGAATATTTAGGCCTGTCATATTGTCGCAACATTCCTTAAGAGGCCATAATACAAAAGAAAAAGTTAAGGCAAGATCAATGGGTTTTTGCATGAAAGTGCAAGGACGTCCTGCGATTTTGTCGCAATTACAAGAGGTGGCATAATAAGACCTTTAATTAGGAAGGAAAAATAAGACCACATGATAAAACAAAATGTTTATAAGTATTCGTAACAGATTATTTTTTGCAAGAAAGATAATGAGAGGCAAGTATGGGAATCAATAAACAAGAAGCATTATCTTTCTCATCAGCAAAATACTAAAAGGAAAAATTGATTCCAAAGTTGGTTGAAGAATATTACTCGCAAAAGTAATAAAAGTAAGACAATTCAAGAAGATAATTCGCCAATGTTCTCAATATCGCAAGCCTCTCCTTCATTTCGGTTCTGATCTTCGCCTTGACTAGCTCCTTGATTATCGCCAGCAATTACTTCTTCAGGAGAGATTTCTTTCTCATTTTGATTAACACCAGCAGATGCTCCCTTAGAAGGAATTTCTTCTTCACCTTCCAAGAGATCATCCTATGCCCCACTTTCATAATCATAATCACTATCAGCAGGATGAGGAACTTCATCATCATCTACTTCCAAAGGTCCAATTGATGTAGGAGGAAGAGATTTGGACAAATAAAATATCATTTACAAGGACTTCAGCCCGGAGATGAACTTGACGAAGAAGTGCTCTCTGATGATTCCTATCTTGAATATCCTTAAAATGAGCAAGATAATCAAGTCTTCTTTCTGCTCGGTCGCGAGAACCAGTTAGGGCAGAGACGAGCAATGCATTTTCTTTGCGAATTTTGGCATATTTAGCCTCCAAAACAGAAATGGAGGAATGAAGATTCTTCTCAGACTCTGCGAAAGGTAAAATACAAAATTTCAATAAGATGAAGAACTCAGAAAAATATGACAAAGAAAAGATAGTTAAGGCAGTCAAAATATTATGACTACCTTCCTTTTGCGAAATAAGGTGTTGAATCAAGGACAGACAACTATTTTCCCAACGGTCCATTGAGTCATCGAATTTATCTCCAACTAAACCTTTAAGTCGAGACTGAAGGTTTTTCTCTTTAGAAATAAGAAAGGCATTTTTCTTCGCAAGAGAAGAATAAGATTCTTCTAATTTGGAATATTGTTCTTTAAGTTGATTCGCCTTTACACTTAAAGCTATTCTACTTTGAATAAGTGTATCTCTTTCAGCGATAGAGGACTTTGTTACTTCTTTAAGTTCATTTCTCAAAGAGCGAAGAGATTGCTCTTGGTCATCACATACTTTCTGAAGAATGCTAAGTTGTTGGGAAGATATCGCTATCTTGTTTAAACAAGTTCGCTTCTCTTGAGATAAGGTTTTATTCTCATCTGATAAAGTTTCCATCCCTAAATTAGCTTTAGTTAAAGAATAAGAAAGGCGAGATACTTCATTACTTAATAAATCTTGTCTCTGAACTAATTGGGTATTTTCATTGGTAAGATTATTTATATGATCAAGAGAATATGAATAGAGGTTATCTAATTGGTTATATTGATCCATTAAAATTTCTTTATCAACACGGGCTTCTTCAACAGCAGATTCAAATTGATATCTCTCCATTATTCGTTTCTGATTTAAGGCTTAACATGCGAAAAGAGGGATTTCAAGGATAATTAAATATGGGAAGGATAAAACCATTAAAAAGGAAAATTGAAGACATGGGTAAGAAAATCATACCTCTCAGTTCATCATTATTCTTGCGAAGATTGTCACGATCCAACAAATCATTCTGAAGCTTTTGATTTTCGAGACGAAGAGCATTACACTCTTTTTCCAAAGCTGACTGCGAAGCAACTCTGTCTTAACCTAAATGCTTACTCAGAATTTTGCAAACATTAGACTTGATAGGATCAATAGAAGACTTCTTTCCATCATCCAGGACTTCAGATAAAACTTTGAAAGCAATATCTATTCCTTCCACGGTTTCTTTCGAAAGAGGAAGAGATTCAGGTAGAGAACTGGCAGTGATAGAAGGTTGAGAAACATTCTCAATAGGAAGAGAAGAAGTTTCATTCATAGAAGGATCAACAAGGGGGGTTTCAATCATTGAAAGGTCAGCTGAAGAAATGAAGTATGAGGCAGCTTTTTCGCGAATGGGAGATAAAGGTTTATCTTGCGAAGATGTCGTAAGAGATTTAGAAGAGATGAGTAAGTGGAATGGAACGGAAGTTGGTACAGTTTTAAGGTGGCGAGATTTCTTGAGAGGTTTATTGACATCCTTATCACCCTGCGAATTACAATCCAGATAAGAAACAGAGACAACAATATTGTTATTAGAAAAGGATAGTATTTCTTACTACCTTCTCATTCGCAGACTTTCTTTTATGTCCAACAACCTTATGCTGCGATTTGGGAATATCAGGGTGCTGAACTGTAAATTTAGTATTGGAGGCGCTTTTGCAGAAATAACAAGAGTATGGGAATCACATAAACAACATCAAATAAGGCAATAAACAAGATCAATTTCAGCAAAACGCATAAAGAAGAAAAAAGAAAACTAATCTTGATGAATCCATGGAAAACAGTAGCAGGAAGATTATTTCGAAGAAAATTACGAACGTTGAAGATCTGTAAAAGAAATAGTATGAAGATGAAGAAGAACTTAAAAAGATTGAAGAAGAAAGAAGAAAAATTGCAATAACAGATTTGTAGAAGAACGATGAAGTTGCAGAGAAAATAAAAAGAAAGAAAAAGAGAGTGAGAAAGAATATATATAGAGGGAATTTTTCCTCGAGAAGATAAACACGATTAATACGGAAAAATATAAACGGTTAAAAAACAGCGGTTATAAAAGACGTGTCAAGAAACAGATGGAAGAAAGAGTACGTGTGATAAATGCAGAATATTAAGAAATGAACAGCTGCGGCTCACATCATTCTCTACTTCGCAGAAAAGATATGAGAAGAGGCAAGATGTAGGATCAAAATCTCGCAACAGTGATATCTTAGCGAAATTATCAACAACACAACACAACAACGTCGCAGAACAATTTCAGAAATGATATAATAAACGACGTCAGCTAAAATCATGAGAAAGATGTGATGGTCCTGCGAAAATTAGAGAGTTTGCGAGATTAACATTTATAAGGTTGCGAGAATGTCGCAAGCCATATTCGAAAATAAAGGACAGATTAGCTGTCATCCACTATGTATTTCCCTATAAATAATCGTTCAGTTGTAAAGGAAATGGGGAGATCTTTTTGAGTAAGAAACAAGTAAATAGGTGAGAGAAAGTCTAGAGCAGAGGTCATTCTTGATTCCTTATCTTTTCTTGTAAGAACATTTAAAGATTGATCAATAAAATTAAGAGTGTAAACCTAAAAATGAGTTGAGTAATAATGAAATCATATGAGGGGTGTAGTGTAGGATTTCCTGCAACCACAGGATACCCACAAAGAAAGTGAATAAACAAGAATCACAGGTTTGCTCACTAAACCATTTAAAATAAATCAAATGCAAATTCCGTAAACCGGCAGTTCATCGAGCACCAAGACAACATACTAACACGGAACATTTAACATGGGTACAAAGGACTATGCTGTAAGTGCATGTTCACATGGTGATTAAGCGTAAAATAAATTTGATAATGGAGAAACATCAATATTTCACTAAGTTCCAAGTTCAGAAAGATGGAATTTCATAATCCCGTTGGCATGCACTTCCATGTGCCAGGTTTAAAGCAACTAAAGCTTCAAAGTTAGTTCTTTTGTGTCCAATGGGACAAGGCATATTACATGACTATTTGCATGATTTACACATAATTCTATAATCAATATATCATTCACCTACGAGAAGAGAGTTTCCATTATGCAAGTGATTCAGATGTTGCAATTCAAAGCACTCCGCCAAAAATCAAACAACACCACCAATAAGATAGTAAAAATAAAAAATTGCGAAGAGAAATAAGAAGGGACCTACCTGGTTTGTAGCCAAGATATCTAGCCAGCACTACCTCTCTTGAGAATTAATCCAAAACTACTTGAAATCCTATGAGGGTCAAATATTCTGACAACACACTTTAGAGACGTAACTGGACTACATAACGACCATTATTAGAATAAGCATCTCAGAGTCTATAACTCAAAATGAGACACCTAATATCAATTCAGAAACGTTATTCCGAGGAATATATTTCATTACAAGACACCCAAAGCTAGTCCAGACTCAAAATGATTCGAAAACACATAAGAATATGGCCAAGATAATAATATACAACGGGACTGCTATTTCAGAATTTCATTTCATACCAGGATTAAATTTATCAAGCTACCAGACCATACAGGCTTTCAGAACGACGGTACGGTTTTAATAAAAATACCCATCAGTACATACAGTTGAACCTCGATAATTAGAAGAAACATTAGCAACCCCATACGCATCTAATCATTCTCAATTCGGACACTAAGCCACTGCATTTGATGATAAGACAAAATAAACCAAGTGTACACAAAAATTGTGAATAAAATGAGCGCCGTGCTAATCCATCAACGACCAAGTGATATACTTGCAATAATTCCATTTAAACATTTGCCTTAGTCCATAAAGCTAGTCTTGAGTAAAAATGGCAAACATTCCCACACAAGATCACATATTAGTCACTAAACTAGATAATAAAATTCAAAGTGCAATACCATTTTAGATGTCCAACCCCCGTGATGGCTAGAATTGAGTACTGCCAGTTAAAACATACTACAAGGATGTTGCCGAAGAGTCCGTGCATTAGTTCCTTCAAATCACAAGGGATTTTGTTGAGACAATTTGTCAACCACCCTCCAAGCACGAACCTTACCATTTTAGTCACCAACTCCTAGTGCCGTCAATAGCTCTTTATTTCTCTCCTTTTTCAAACAATAGCAATCCCATTTAATCAAATCATCTTCCACTCTTTAAAGAAATAAAAACAGAGATGAAAATCAGTTTCAAGGTGCAGTCATCACCCGAGATACTAGCTTAAACAAATTCTTTAAGAAAGAAAAGAAATTCTTTTCCCTATAACCCAGAGATCAGAACCAGAAATCAAATTTATAGTTAAGTTAAATTTTCAAGCCAATGGGTATTCCAACAGAATACCACCACAGAACCAAGTTTCGAATAAAATATAGGGAACCCATTCAAGCATTATTGGTAAGTTTGACATGGGAAACAAATCTGGGAAAAATTCCCAAAATTGCATAAACCTTAATTTTTACTGAGTTTGAAACATCCTCAACTTAAAAGAATATACAAGAACATATCTAACAAAACATGCATACCTTGTGTGATATACAACCCGCCAATTTATAGAAATCACTAGTCAAAAGGAATAGGAAGAATGATTACCTAAAAATAGTTCCAAAACTTAAAACTGAGAGAAGGGATCCCCTCCCCCGCTTAATGAACCCCAACATCAACAACATCAGGCATCGGTAACTTCACTTACCCTGTACTTCACAAGGTTCATTCATAAACCTCCGATTTTGTTCTTATAACTCTCAAATTGAGAATAGGCACGAACAAATTCCATCACTCTGCTCTTACGACTAACCAATACTAAATTCAGCAGCAAATCCATGCATCAAACTCGTCAGTTTACCCGAGAAAAATTTCAGTCAAGTTCTAAATTGTATTTCTACTGCAGAGAGATGATGAAGAAGAAAAGAGAGAAGAAGAAGCAAAACGAGTCCCCCCTCTTCTGGATTTTAATAAAACCGTGTGCACTCGTTTCTTATGTCTGACAGGTGTCAAGCATGCTCCATGTATCATAGCATCTACTAATAATACTCCCTAATATTACTAAAGGGTCACTATTTATATGAAAACACACATACTGAATCTAGGGAACTTCCCAAGGGTGCAGAGCTTTATTATTGGGTTTGGTTAAAACCAAGAAAAGATACAAGTGTCGCACCATTTGTCAAGCATGCTGTGTTCTACGGTGTCCACTGGGCATGAACATCAATATTACTAAGGGTCTAAGAGTGTTGAAAGCACTTGGAGTACTAAAATTTTAGGAACTCTCATAGCAGAATTCGAATGATGGGTTTAGCTAAACCCAAGAAAAACAGTTTGGACTCTCACAGACGTGATGCTATTTTAAGACGTTTAATCCGTAAATTATTCGGTTAAGCTTTAAAACAACAATGCTTCATACATATTGATTGTTTTCGATGCATTACATGCATCATGCATACACGATATTTCACGAATATCAATTTTTTAAATAACTTAGTTATTTAACTTAGCACCGTATGCTATTTCCTGCAGGGGATCCCACGATCCACTCATTCGAGACATCAATCATGTCACAAATTGGGTGATACTTACTGGTATATTGGTCTGGCGGTTTACAGCGTGCAACGCGCCATTACGAGAACGTGTCAGGAAAAGGTGGACGGTTAACAGTGACGTGGGAAGTGGGAAAAGGTGTGACCGTGTGAAAATCACCACTCATACACGGCCCCACTACTCCATCACTTCACCTCCTCCACTTTCTATGAGGGATGAGGATTGCGTTCCATGACTTGTATAAGTAGGTCCTTAACCTATTTCCAAATAATACAGAAAAAACCAAGTGTTGTCATCAGTATCCAGAAAATAACTAGAACTGATAGCTTTCATTGTTGCAAGCCAGTTTATCTTTCTGATACAAGTCATAAACAACCAACACCTTCACAATCTCAACACCTTCTTCGCTTCCCTCCCTAAGATCAACCCCATCTCCTTCACTTTGTGACCGAAGCAAGTCTGGAACGACCATTTCTTGGTTTAGGCCAGAATTGTGTAGATTGATCTCTCGAATCAAAAAGCACTCCCGTGAAGTGCATTTGTTTAGGGTTTAGATTCGTTTCTCATCCACACACACCCAAATTTACCAAAAACCGTAGAAACAGTTTTCACCCATAAACAATTGGCGACCACAGTGGGAGATTAATCTCTCGGTTGTGAAATCAATTTCTTCAATACCAATCCCATTTGGCTGATTTCAAAATGGTTGGTGTTAGGACTCCCTCAACAATTTCAAATCTCGGTCGAAGTTCCTCCAATGAAGATACCCCTCTTCCCAACGGTGTATCTGATGGTGTAACCGGAAGAATCCCAACATTGATCGAGTTAGCATGGGTGCATGAGATTCGCACGAAGAACATGGACCTGGTCAAAGAAACAATGAACGGCATACTCGATCTCCTCATCAAGATGACATCAGATATGAGCGGTTCTCCTGTCACGGAGATTTCTACACTAGGGACTGATCCTCGCAACGATCCTCCTCAAGTCAATAGTTTCACTATGAACCAGAGGCCAGTGGATCAGGAAGCGGCTTCTCTAGTGGAAAGTTTATGCGAACTTTTACACCTCTCGAAGAATCAGCGGGCGAAGACGTTTGCTGCAATCAACCAGATAACCCTAGACGTGCATTTAACTCCTTTGCGTCCAGAAGCCTCGAAAACACCAGAGATGTCTGTGAATAATGTCACATTTACAGAAGAAGACATGATGGAGGAAGAAGGTCACAACCGGGCCCTACACGTTACCGCACGCATCAAGGATTCAGATTTCAAAAGGGTCGTCATCGACATGGGAGCATCTTCAAACGTGATTACTCTCAAGACACTCAGGACGACCAAGGTTCGACCAAGCAAGATCGTGCGACAGCCTACCACGATGACAGACTTTGAAGGAAACCAAACCAACACGTACGGCTATGTCAATCTGAATTTATCTGTAGGGACCATCGATCAAAGGTGAAATTCGAAGTCATAGAAAAGGAGCCGGACTACCATATGATACTGGGGAGATAATGACTTCATGATAATAGGATCGTCCCCTCGAAGTATCACCAATTCCTGAAGACTATGCTGAACAAAGAAGTCGTTCGTATTCATACATCATTGTCTCCTTACGCACCAATATGTGGAGCGGAATTGTTTGAACCAAAAGAAACTCTGCGGGAGGAATCAGACAAAGTTCATTGCACCCCATTCCCCACGTGGGCGTCAATCCAGGATGAGGACCGACTTGCGTCATTGAAGGCTAAGTCCCACGATGCATCTTTGCTAACAAGACGTACCAATTCTTCTTCATCATGTGAAGCCACGACCCACACTTACACTAAGAGGGAGCAAACTTTTATGGCGAGCCGTGATCAGAAAGGGAAAACTGTGTACCGACGCCGCTGTTAGCAATTAAAAGGGGAGCATGTTACCCAGTCTCTCCGCCCAACGGAATGCTACAACAACGACGAGCCACAATAAGAAGTGCTAGATGCTCCACCACAGCTGCAAGATGACACCAATTCCACAACTGATGAGCTCGAAATCGTTAACATCGGGAATGAGTAATCTCCTAGGCCTATCTCCACCAGCTCAACCTTGTGTACGGATGAACGCACGAAGCTCGTGGAACTTCTCAAAGAGTACCAGGACATATTCGCTTGGACGTATGAAGAAATGATCGGTTTAGATGAAAAATTGGTCACCCATCATCTACATGTCATACCTGGATCCAAGCCGGTTAAACAGTCTCAGAGGCAGCTCAGACACGAGGAAGAAGAGCAAATCAAGAATGAGATTCAGAAGTTACTAGCTGCTGGCTTCATCAAACCCATTCATCATCCAACCTGGTTGGATAATGTGGTTCCGGTGAAAAAGAAAAATGGACAGATCAGGTGTTGTGTGGATTTCATAGACTTGAACCGATGCTGCCCCAAAGATGATTTTCCTCTACCTAACATCGACATGTTAGTGGATGCCACCAGCGGACACGACGTGTTCTCCTTCATGGATGGATATAGCGGCTACAATCAGATAAGGATGTATGAGCATGACGCGAGTAAGACAGCTTTTCGAACTCCTTTCGGAAATTTTTATTATACTGTAGTGCCATTTGGTTTAAAGAATGCCGGTGCAACGTATCAATGCGCTATGAAGGCAATCTTCCACGACATGATGCATAAGCAAGTTGAAGACTACGTGGATGATATAGTAGTCAAATCAAAATCTCGGGCGGCCCACACAGGAGTCTTACAACAAGTGTTCGAGTGCCGCGAATACAAGTTGAAGATGAATCCTTTGAAATGCGTTTTCGGCATTTCTTCAGGCATATTTATGGGATTCCAGGTGACTGCTGAGGGAATCAAAGTGGACCCATACAAGACCCAAGCTATCCTCACGATGTCGCCTATGCAAACTGTGAAGGAACTCCAATGCTTCATGGGCAAGGTGAACTACATTCGACGTTTTATACTTGATCTATCCCAGCTTGTTGCTTCATTCACCCCCTTGCTGAAGAAAGGAGCAAGTTTCGTCTGGACCGCACTACAACATGAAGCGTTTCGGAAGATTCAACGAATATTGTCATCTCCAAATCATCATAAAAGGTTCGCCTATTATGTCAGACCGGACGAGAGCGAGCGCGAGACATCTTCAGATCTACTGAAGCTGACACTTCAAAGGAGCAGCCTCAAGAAGATAGCGATGTCCGCAACATTAATGAGAGACGCTTTCAGAATTTCGTCTCCCGTAGAATAAGTAGTTGTGTTACCAAAGAAGATTGCACCTGGGACTTAAGAGGTATATACAGATTCTCCATGAAAAGAGCTTCATCATATTTGCAGAGCCTATTAGTTAAGTCATTCACATGAAGGAACTTCCCTACTCCTCAAAGACACGATCCAAAGGTGATAACGGCAGAGGAGTGTGACTGGGAACAGCTTTGCACTGCCCATCTCAAAGATGGTGAATTTAGAGAGATGCAAGTACGCTATCATTATGATTCCAAGATGTCCAAAGACGAGGATATACTCAAGAGAGCAGACGTATTGTCAAATACCAGTGATATTCCTGGACGTCTATGAAACGCAATGCAGATGTAAAGACGGCCTCATGAACCCAGCGTGACAACGTCCATCAAGTCGAAGGCTCGGTGTATACTCGTGGGAAGGGGACTGTCTCCCTCTTTTTCATTCCATGAGGCAACATCAAGAAGCTATCGGTTCCATCATTAGCTTCTCCCTCTAATAACGAAACAAGCTCTACCACTATATGAAGACCGCCAAGTTCGTGCCCGTAGCTGTCACACCTCTTCCTTCCAGTCTCTTGTGATCACAGCTGCAGCTAAGAACCGTTGCTCGTTTGTTGATACCAGTGCCCGAGCTTCACCATAGCAACAACCACTACAGATAGAGGTAATCCGAACTTCTGCATATTTTATTTTCCCACGGAGAAGTAATAGAGTCACGGAGGAGAGATGGTGATATCTTTATTATGGTAAACCCACCGACCATACAAGATAGACCATATAAATCACGCTTGGGGACTGAAGCTCAGCATGAAAATCCTTCGCCGTCAGTCAAGGACTTCTTCAGCACAAGAGAGATGGTCAATCAAGGAGCATGTAATTCGCAAGGGAAAATTGAACTGAAGAAGAAGTCACTTCAACGCTCGCCAGGAGAAGCCTCTTCAGTGCTCTCTTCAGAGGAATCCTCTTCAACGCTCTCTCCAGGGTCCGCCTCGACGTTCGCTTCAGAAGCTGCTTAAACGCTCTCTCTCTAGGGTCTGCCTCGACGTTCACTTCAGAAGCTGCTTCAACACTCTCTCCAGGATCCGGTTCGATGTTCGCTCCAGAAGCCGCTTCAATGCTCTCTCCAGAAGCCGCTTCAACATGCCTTCCGGAAGCTACATCAACGTTCTCTTTGGGAGATGCTTCAACATCTTTTCAGAAATTGCATCAGCATCCTTTTAAGGATATTCCTCATGATATGACTCGTCCACATCGGAGTCGAGGATTATGACATAAACCGACATCATGCTAGGGAACGCTTACCTGGATGCCTCTTGAACGTGACATGTTCCAAGGACGGGACGACCCATCTCTCCTGGTAACATCTAACTTTATCTCATAAGTTTATATTTATTTGTCACCATCTCATGCCTACCCCACAATAATGAAACCATTATGTGCTAGGCAGGGGACTTAATGTTGATGGTGGATTTTAGTTCAGGGATAAAATTGTAAAACCAAATTTAATGTGCTGACATCCTGCAAAGGATAAAGCCATTTGATAAGAGACGAGCGCATAAAACCTCTCGCTTTATTTATTTGAAGCAATTCAATAAATATACAAAATTCACCCAGAATGGTGCATGTAGCAACAATCCCAAATATTCTGTGAATTTATAGCATTATTAATTAATGCATGATTTGCCTAGTATTTCTTGTGTTGTTCTCAGCAGAACTTTCATTATTGGTGAGGCATGATGACTGAGTGTTACTCTCAGCAGAGTAACATGAATCTCCAAGTGTCAATAGTAAGGTATGCACGAAATACCCGTACATGCTACACCATTCTCTAACGAAGAGAATCTCGTATCGGCATGCTTATATTAGCCCGATCGAGCATATTTAATTTCCTAAAGGAAATCTGGACTATCCATATCAGTCTCAGAAACGATCACGGCCACGCAAGTTGACCGCATGATTTAACCAGCATAGAAGAACCCTAGCAGGAGCAGGCGATCACCGTGATGACCACTGGCGGGCCCGCTTATGCCCTAGCCGGTCGAACACACGTTATACTCCCAAACACCCGCCGAACGCCAGCCCTAAAATAGTGTGGCCGTGTTCTTTTGGGAAAGGATTGAATGAGCGAGACTGATCAGGTCAGTCTTAAAAATGTCACAGCCGTCCAACTTCGCCAGCCTGGTTGGACGGCTTAGATCATCCCGCGAATGATCAGGGAAGCGCTAACGCACACGTTGGCGGACCCACTCCTCACCTACCCGATCAGTTTTCTCACGGCAAATCCATGGAGCAATGAACGTTTGCTCGAAACATGGCTGGAGTGATGCTTTAAAGGGTCGCGGGAATTCCACTAGCGTCTTAAAACGATCACAACCATCCAACTTAGCCAGCATATTTGGATGGCTTAGATCGCGCCTAGGACCATCAGGAAGGTGCACACATGTTCACCGTCGGCCTAACGTGGGCCCCACACGATCGGTCTCTCCAAAGGAGAAGCATAGCTCGCCAAACCGTTTGGCCAAAGTCGCGCGTGCGTGACTATTTAAAAACCCTAATTAGGGTTTGCGGCAATGCATATCTCTCGTAGTTCGATCGCGTTTATCCATCTTCGCCAGCCTAAACGGAGGGTGTAGATATAGACTCAAGAGGTACCAGGGATGTTGACGTGATCACCGCGGGCCCACCTGTGCGTGTGACTGACCGGCCTAGGCGAACTATGGCCAAGCGCCTCCAAACGCACGCCCGAAGGTGGCATGCCACACGGCCTTCAATCCTTTGCGGCAATGGATTTCTGTCGCAAATCGATCACGACCGCTCATCTTTGCCGGTCAAATTGAGCGGCCTAGATCGAATCTTTGTGAAACCGAGAGGCGTAGACATGCTCGTCGGAAGGCCGTCTACACGCATGCCCGGTTGGTCCCGCCAAAATTAACGCTCATGCTTGAGTTCGATCAAGCCAAAGAGGTATGCTTGCGCACCTCTTAAAAACCCTAAAATTCCATCAACGGTCGCAAATATATGTCGTAAACCATCTCGTCCGTCCAACTTTGCCAGCTTGGTCGGACAACCTAGGTTAAAATTTAGGCGACTAATGAAGCACCTCGATGATCACCATCTGCCACTCTTCCACAAAGAGTGATCGACCAGGGGATGGCTCGCCCATGCGGACTTCAAACGATCACTCGAAGATGGTTGGACGTGATTTTATTTTAAGACTCTTAATCCGCGACTTATTCGGTTAAGCTTTAAAACAACAATGATTCATACGTATTGATTGTTTTCGATGCATTACATGCATCGAGCATACACGATATTTCATGAATATCAATTTCTTAAATAACTTAGTTATTTAACTTAGCATCGTATGTTATTTCCTGCAGTGGGTCCCACGATCCACTCATTCGAGACATCAATCATGTCACAAACTGGGTGATACTTACTGGGGTATTGGTCTGGCGGTTTACAGCGTGCAACGCGCTGTTACGAGAACGTGTCAGGAAAAGGTGGATGGTTAACAGTGACGTGGGAAGTGGGAAAAGGTGTGACCATGTGACAATCACCACTCATACATGACCCCACTACTCCATCACTTCAGCTCCTCCACTTCCTACGAGAGATGAGGGTTGCGCTTCATGACTTGTATAAATAGGTCCTTCACCTATTTCCAAATAATACAGAAAAAACCAAGTGTTGTCATCAGTATCCAGAAAATAACTAGAACTGATAGCTTTCATTATTGCAAGCCAGTTTATCTTTCTGATACAAGTCATAAACAACCAACACCTTCACAATCTCAACACCTTCTTCGCTTCCCTCCCTAAGATCAACCTCATCTCCTTCACTTTGTGACCGAAGCAAGTCTGGAACGACCATTTCTTGGTTTAGGCCAGAATTGTATATATTGATCTCTCGAATCAAAAAGCACTCCCGTGCAGTGCATTTGTTTAGGGTTTAGATTCGTTTCTCATCCACACATACCCAAATTTACCAAAAATCATAGAAACAGTTTTCACCCATAAACAGTACTGTATAGACAAATTGATACTATGATTGTTGTTTGCAAAGGTACATAATGAGTCTAATGCGTGCTTATGTGAGAGTAAAATATGGAATCGATTTGGATACTTCTAGTGATGAAGAAGAGAAAGTTTTGCTAATGTTTACACAACTTTGTTTGGATGAACGGTTGCGTATTATTCGACAACCGGTACCTAGGGAGGTACAAACACGCAGTATAATAACTCGTGATCGAGTGTGGCATGATGCGAAAATGATGAATGATTATTTTACACCTGGAAATGGTTATACCTCAAGAAAATTCAAACAACTTCTAGGCGTGAGGGTAGAATTATTCGAGAAATTGTTAGGAAAATTGCTTGAAGTGGACCCAGAATGGCAACAACGTCCGGATGCAACCAGTACTATGGGGCATTATTCTCATATGAAATTAGTTGTCGTAATGAAATGTTTATGCAAAAGTACAGCAGCTGATAGTGTTGATGATTATACTCGTATGGGTGCCACTACAAGATACGATTATCTAAAACGATTTTGCCACACCATTTGCATGACTTTTGGAGAAAGATATTTGCGTGAACCCAATCCTGAAGATGTTCAGAGGTTGCTAGATGAGAATGCATAACGAGGTTTTCCTGGAATGCTTGGTAGTGTTGATTGTATGCAATGGCCATGAAAGAATTGTTCGATAGCTTGGTGTTAGAGCATAGATCGGTGGAACCCACCAAGCGTTGATATGTCAATTTTGGTTGTCATATTTTATTGAATCAAAAATCAATTTAAGAGTCGCTTGATTATGTACTAGAGACAACTTCGTATAGGTTAGGCTAGAAAGATTAGGATAATGAGATATACAAGTATTATTCGAAGACTTGAAGAATGTGAAGAAGTAACAAGCTACATCGACGACATCATCCTTCCTCTTGAGGTTAGTAATATTTTGACTTGAATTGTTTCATTCCCAACGTACCTTTCAAGTCGTGTTATATTGAAAACATAACTGCGAAGCTGTGAATGATTATACTCTAGTATACATAGTGTTAAGGAATTACAATATGAAGTATAACGCTTATCTTTTGAACTTCGTATATAAGACATCAGCATAATCGTATGAATGCTATTGTGATTATGTGTATGGGTATGGGTGAAGATTTCGTCCTAGGAAACAATGTTTACATTCGTTTAAAGGAAGTACATTCATGAACTTGTTTAATGAATCAAAAGTGAAATTGCTAGTCTTATGGCTATTGTTATTCATTGCATATCTTTGGATTACCAATATGTGTGATTAGTAGAACCGATTATAATTTATTATGTATCTTGGTAAAATTATTCACAGTGCCTGACTTATGTATTGGTATGAATTTTGTTAGTGTAACTGATCCTAAGTAATCAACTAAGATGGTATGATCGATATTTGTAATTGGTGTGACCGATCCTAGTAATTGGTGTGATCGATCACAAAAGATGTATAATCGATCCTTGTAATTGGTGTAACCAGTCCTGGTAATTGGTGTAACCGGTCCTGGTAATTGGTGTAACCGATCCTGGTAACTGGTGTGACCGATCACAAGTAATACCATGAGAATATGGTAACCGGTCCTGGTAATTGATGTAACCAATTTGGTAACTGATGTAACCTGTCCCAGTAACCATATTAAGGTAGAACTGATCCTTGTGCTTGGTAGAACCGTAAACCCATGATTAGTGTGTTGATTTGATCAATCACATAGTTCTTGGAAATCAGATGAACCAGTTCTAAACTTGTTTGGAAGTGTGGTATAATCGATTCCAAGATTGTAAATATGAAAGAGGATTTACAAAGAAGTAAGATGTCGACATACTTTGAACATGTTCAGTAACTCTTATCTTTTATTGTTCAAAGATATTCCTTAATAACTCAAGGAGATCCCGGACCGAAATAAGTTGAGAATCTTTTAATTAAGGTTGTTAATTTTATATGCTTTTAATTACCAGCAATTAAAATGCATATCTCTGGAAAATACAAATTGGTAATGTGCATTTACTAATTGGAGATTTTCTAGTATGATTTCGGTTAATATTGGACAGAGCATTTCTAGGAATTATGAAAACTGAATTTGGAAATCTATTGCATATATTGAGAATATTTTCGGTTTTGGAAATTCCTTGGTGTCCAAACTTCCTTGGTCTATAAATACCCAATTTTGCATTTCATGCAAATAATCCTAAGAGTCATCAAAACTACCTTGTTGTGTTGTTACTGGTGGAGCCGTCTATTCAGAGAGGAAAGTATCCTAATTAGGTGAAATCTCTTACGACCGCTCGTTTAAATACTTCTTTGGGATCAAGAAGCTCTATGAGTACCGTTGGTGGGAAACTAGATAATTGCAGTATTATTAGTTTTCAATTTGATTTGATTGACTAACGGTTGTTGAACTTTGATTGCACCTAGTTTGTTTATTCTTGAGAATCTTCTCTTCTGATATAAGATTCACTCAAACTAGATCGAATTGTCGACGGGATCTTTAGAACTGTTTGTAGATCTAAAGACGTCTTGTGATAATCCATTGTTAAAAGACTCCGTTCTATGGGTTATTGATCACAAGAGATTCAAGTTGTGGTGTGCAGGTGTTTATTGAAGACTTAAGAAGATTTGGAGACGAAGAAGATTTCTGATTTGGGTTCATAATATTTGGTGTGCACAAAACTTGATCGTCTGGTATATCTTTGATAGATTTGATTGATTAGTTGCGTAGATCAGCATCAGTATTTAGCATCTTGATAGATCCTATTATTGATTGCATAATCTAAACTCTGCTACTTTGGTAGTTGTTGGATAGATTGATCTAAACCCGACAAAGGAGTTTATTGGATTAAACAAAAGAGCCTTTGTCTAACTCATATCACTGAGATTGAATAGAGTTTTTACCGAACAGATTTGTTGTTCCTTTACTGTTTGGAATACGAACCAAAGGAATTGTTCAAGTGCGTGCACTTATTGAATGTCGGAAGCGCAGGGATACTGAAGAAACTAGGTGAACTATAGTTTTAGTTGTTTGGTCTCAACTATACGAAGTTGGTGTGATTTTGTATAGCGGCTTAATTATGAGAGTATTCAATTCTGGACTAGGTCCCGGGGTTTTCTGCATTTGCGGTTTCCTCGTTAACAAAATCTTGTTGTGTCATTTACTTTTGTTTTTCGTAATTATAATTGTTGTTATTATAATTCAAAGTAAATTACACAAACGTTAACTCCGTATTACTTAAAAATGATCCTATAGAGTTTGGTTAAGTCCGAACCTATTTATCAAGTAATCACACTTTGATTGTTGTATTGTCTCGATCTCGTATCCATAGACGATAACACAAAATGTGAATACCGATTCGTTGTATTGTCTCGTAGACAATCACTTTCGGTAAGAGGGCTTATAGGTGGAAAAGTTTTAGATTGAGGTATATTTGGGTACCCTAGGGATGCTGAAGAAGAAGGGACGAAGAGCATTGTAATGACGAAGACAGTCTCGAAAACTACGAGAAGGCAATCCTATTTTACAGCAGTAGTATTCTTTCTGTTTCTCTTGTAACAGTCATTATGCAAAGGATAGACACGTTTCGATTGAACTGTTTTATTCCTTTTGAGTCTCTTCACTTTTGTAAACACCTTTTGAGCAATGGAAAAATCTTTTGGACGTGTTTTCGAAATGAGGAGCTGAATCCCAACATTGGGAAAATGGAGGAAGCCATTCTTCACGCATGTGGTAATTCTATTTAATTCTTTAATGACTTTTGCATTATTATTAATCGCGTTATGATTTTTCTTAATTGATTGTGATTTCGTTTGATGATGTATGCTTGGTCTAAGTACTTTCGATGCGTCATGCTTGTGATTTACAGTCAATCTTTTATAAAATCTACCTTGGCAAAGAATAATAGTCAATATTTATTATTTTATGAGTTATAATTGTATGAAATTGATAGTTGAACCACGTGAATGAGAATTGGTGGAATCCTGAGTCTCAGTACCTCTCGATATTGTAACAATCTTGTATATATTTTATATTATTAAGTCTGAAATCAAATCTCTACAAGTCTTTGAACGAACTTTATTTACCACTTAAAAACAACAACAATTTTTGGCGCCGCCGACACAGACTTGTATTTAGGTTTTAGGTTTTAGATTATTTTATTTTTTTGTAGATTTTTTGTTCTCTTTTACGCCTTTGGTATTTTCGATTCTTTTCATATTAAGCTACAAGGAAAGAAAAAGCGCTATAAAAGGAAAGCAAAGTCAAAGAAGGAAAGAAGAGAGGAATCCAAAAGGGGTGAAGAAGATTTTCCTCTTTCCAATATCATAGGAAAGAGTGCCTTCTACCTCTTGGTCAAGAATAATTCAAAAACCAGCTTCTTCAAATGCAACATCTAATTCTGAAGCACAAAAACAAGAAGCAGAACCAAAGGTAAAAATTCTCCAAGCTACCAACAAATATAATTTTAGGAAAAATCAAGGAAAGGGAGGCACTAAATTAGGCCTCCATCCACAACTATGAAAATTCTTTTTTGGAACTTAAGGGGCCTTAGAAGGACTAGGGCACAAAATAAGTTGTGGTCTTTAGTAAATCAATTTAATCCATCCTTAGTTTTTATAGTTGAACCTAAAATTATTTGTAGTGCAAGTTTTTGTAGCAAATTTAAATCTTCCTGGTATGCAAAATATGGACATTCATAACTCAATAAAAAACTAAAAAGGTAACATATGGTTATTCTGGAATAAAAATCTACCTACTCCTTCTGTTGTTTCTATGTCAAGCCAAATGATAACAGTAAACATAGGGGGAGATCTTATTAATGGTATTCATGCTCATGTTAGAGTAGTACAAAGAAGAATTTTATGGGCTGAGATGGAAGCAATTAGTGAATTAAAACATCCATGGCTTGCAATTGGTGATTTTAATGCTATTACATCAGCTGAAGAAAAAGTTGGGGGCAGACCAGCAAACAGAAGAGCAATGCTTGAATTTACTTCATGTTTGGATAAATGTGAATTGCAACAAGCTCCAAAAACATGTCTTTGGTGTGGTTTTAAAAGAACCTACAACTTAGATCTGCAAGTATACAGGGTCAGTTGTAGTGAGTGAGGTAAGAAGGGGTTTGTCCTCAGGGACTTGGT
Organism: Papaver somniferum; assembly: GCF_003573695.1. NCBI lineage: Eukaryota > Viridiplantae > Streptophyta > Magnoliopsida > Ranunculales > Papaveraceae > Papaver > Papaver somniferum. The sequence goes on along the minus strand of NC_039366.1, from coordinate 95,101,770 downwards.
GTGTGTAGTTGAATCTAGGCTTTTGCTTAACTGATTTCATAGAATTTTGGGCAGTGATTGAAAGCAAAAAGCACAGCAGTGCAAAGCAGTGTGTAAAGGAGCACATATAAGACAGTGGAAGCAATGTGCAATGTTTAATAAACAAGAGAATGAATGAACTAAGGGTGTAAACAGTGAGAATGAGGGAACTAAGGTTATCAAATCCACCTCTAATCTACACTTTTCATTGAACCGATTACACTACTCTTGTCCTTATAAAAGATAAGGGTTGAGATTCTAGTCTGCCCTATATCTAAGGTGTTTCCCCACTAGAAAGATTAATCACAACTAAATCATTTCTCCAAAGTACTAACTGTCTAGGTAAAGCACAACTAGTCTACGGATCAATGATAATCTAGTTTAACATGAGTTGTAGCTTTATCAACAAAGTATGAGCCTAACTATAATGCATACATGGCATACATTGTGAGAGTAAAATGCTGATGTACTAGGTTAATTCTTTCATGAGCATTTTTAACAATCAAGAGCAATATTATCAGAGTGCAATGCACAGTAGCAGATTAGAGTTTCATTGAAACCTTAGCAAGCAAATTAAAACATGCTAAACATAGTTAACAATTGCAGTGGAAATGTACAATGAACTTAAGATTGAACAAAAGTTATCAGTGGAGGGCACTGGCTACTCCAGGACTATAGGGTTGAGCTCTGGCTAACCCTGGCATACCCCTCCAACATCCACACACACAATCTATTTATACCCCAAAATTAGGGTTCATACAATTTCCCCCAAATTCCCAAATTCCCAAAATTAGGGTTTATATAAAATAAACTCACCAATCTTCTGATTTTGTTTTCTCCTATGCTAATTGACGACAACCCATGCTTTGTCTTGCTTCTTCCACTCCATCTCCTGCTCCAATTGTCCTTAATCGACTGTGAGGGGAAACCCTAAGTCTGCCTCTCTCAATTGTAGCATCTTAGGTATGAAGAAGCTATGATGGAGAAAGAGAGACTAGGGGGTTCAACTGATGGTTTGGTCTGCTGTCGTGGTCGGGTGAAGGTGGTGGTGGTGAACCTCGAGAAGAAGAAACTGCAGGTGATGGGTTTCTGTCGGGAAGAAAACTGCAGAGAAAGAGAGAAGAAGTTCTCGATGGGAGGAAGAAGGGAATGTTTGGTTGGGAAGAAGATATTTGTTGCTAGGGTGTGAGGCGGGGACATCGAATGTTGATGCACATGAAAGAGAAAGCGTTGGATGATCACATCTGGATTAAATCGAACGGCACGAAGGGAACAGGCGTGGAGCGACCGTTGGATGTGTGATACATCAAAACTGACGGCTTAAGATAGAGTTAGTTACTATGATGTTAGACAGGAACTTCAGAGTTTGATGCACGATGATGAAGCGACCGTGGGATGAAGTGATGGATCCAATCTGACGGCTGAAAATGGAAGCGGTTTTGGGTATTGGGAATGGATTTGGGACTTGGGTATACCAAGCCCATATCTTCTTTAAGAACAATTCTTCCTCTTCAAGCTCATTTCTAATTGATCTGGCTCTTGCAAACATCAATCTTTGCTGCCTTTCTGCGGGAGTCTTTGCCGTTTCTTTGCTCTTTTCGCTCCGTGAGTTAACTAGGCTTTATTTAGTACCTAAAAATACAAAATTAATTGAGAAAAGTATTTATTCTTGAAAACAACGAAAACACAGAATATGGGATAAAATGGAGCGTTAGTGCACAAATGATGAGGTAAATGCCAATAAAAAGGTGCAAATATATACAATATTTGGCACTCATCAAATACCCCCAAACCTGAATTTTACTTGTCCTCAAGTAAAACAAAACTAAGGAAATCCTACCTATACCACTGTCGCTGGTATCTCGATTGCATTTAGCGAATGCAATAAGCCTTTTAAACCACTAAGTGTCCCTAGTGGACGAGTTGAAGTCTCGTGAAGGTTTGCTTAGAACGTACCTACAAAGTTCTAGGACAAAATATAAGCTCAGATTCCATGAAATATGACATGTGCCAGACAGTAGAAGCTCACAGCAAAATGGAGATGTCAATCTAGCTATCAAAGGCACAATCCTAGCACTGATAACAAATAAAGACATGTGATAAGAGTGTAAAGTGTATATACACATGTGTAAAGAAAGATCGGATGTTATGACTACTAATCACCAAGACATAGTTTCTCAGGCTAAGAACCGAGGTCGAAATCTAGCTAGCTGTCCGGACTTTACGAGAATTGTGAATGAGTTGGAGGTATTTCACAATTACTCGCGTTGTACATCAATGGCATACACCCTTCCTGGCTTATAACACAAAAACACAAAAGATGACTCTTATTTACATTGACTACTCTCTTTTATTTTTGGAACAAGAGAGGATGGAATTGATAAATACTTGATTTTTTTTATATTTTTTTAGAACATATTTACAACATGGTAACTCTTTTGATACATAAGCAAAAAGACACAAAAAATTACATGACACTTTGCAAGAGGTAGCCCTTTTTTATGCACCCAGTTAAATTCGATGGTTGTCTTTCTTAATGTAACCTCCACCTTCTATCCCAACCAACCAAAGAACAAGATAGTCAAGTTTCGTTCAGTATTCTAAAGTGATTGGAAATCGTGACTTCCGATAGAACACCTCAAGGATGAGGCTATACATGTATTGGTAGATCGTGCGCGTGCAAGTTTCTTATCACTATGTGAATTGTGCTAGAATCAGGGTGCCTAAATATCTAGACTAAGAATCCTTATGTTTACATACATGCACAAGAGCCAACATTTCAAGGTAAATGAGCTCCATTTTTATGTTTTTTTCAATTTTTTATTTTGATTTTTTGATTTTTTGATTTTTTTTTCAAAAAGAAAGAGTTCTATTTTTCGATTATAGCATGTTATCTAAGTATCTACTTTTCACCCCCAAACCTAAACTAAACATTTTCCTCAATGTTTCAAAAGATAAACATGATTATAACACATACCATGAGAACGATGCTAAGTGTAGAAAAATGAAAGAGATTACCGGATATTGGCGAAAGCAAGTTTTGAACTCCATTATTCAAGGCAAAACCCAACAGTAACTCAACTGAATTCACATTGGGTTAGCACAATATATACAAGAAACATATGATTCCACTAAACATTACCTACCAGATTATATACAAACAATTCACTATATACATACAGTCTAAAGAGTTGAGGATCAACCCAAAAGACAAAGTGTTGAAACATAGACAGTTTCAAACAACTATAGTTGGACTGAAATGCGAGTGAGAGTGAAAAACCAGATGAATCACCCCCAAACCTGTAATTTTCAGCAGGTTTACTTTTAAGCACAAAATCTTTCCATTTTAGGGGTGCAGGATTCACAAGGTCTAACTCAAAATGGACTTTGTTTGGGATGGTCAGAGAAATTAATTCCAACTGTGGATCTTTAAAAATGTTGTATTTTGATGCAAAATAGTCCAAAAGGACTTGGGAGGCACACAGTTCCAATCCTAGGTTGGGAATTTCAGAAAAGTTGGTTTAAAAGTTTTGTTACAAACCAAATCTAGGTTGGGTGGAATAATCTCAATATGCGATTTAGGTAAGAAAGTTGGTACTTCTAAGTTATTTTCATGGATAAGATCAATAGTACCAACACATACTTCCCCTAAATCAGAAATTGGTAAATCATGCTCACATTCATCGAACAAAACATCAAGACCTAAATCGGTATCATGATTGTCCGTAGTACTCAAATCAACATCGGAAGAACTGGGGTTCTTTTCGAACTTGTGAAGGAGATAATTTCTTTTAGATTTAAATAAATTTTATAAGTGAAGCAAAATAGCAAAGTGATTGGAATATTTTTGGAGAAACTGGGGCTAAGGATTCCACTTTTTCTACCAATTTAAAATGATATTTCTAATATTATTATGCAAATTTTTCCTTTTAAATAGTTTTAATTATTGAAAAAATGGATTTTATAAAAGAATAAATGTAAGTTAAAAGCATGGAATATCAAAAACTATAAGTCAAGCATATACCATCAATTAAAATGGCAACTATTTAATAAAAATCCTTGGAAAAACTCTTTGTTCAAGGAAAATAATTAAATATAATTAATTGCATAAATAATTAAAATAGAAATTACCCCTTTTTCATTGGCCGAATAGTTTCCTCCGTTGCCCCAAAGGATGAGTTTAGCTCTTCATTGTGTAAACTTGCTCAAAATTGATATTCATTGCTCAAAAGATGTTTACAAGGATGAAATGGAGAAAAATGATAAAATCGGGTGTTTGCAACGTTTATAACTGTTGCAAACACCGTTACAAAGAACGATATCCCTAAAGTGCAGTAGTATTTAGAATACTACGACCCACAGCCGACAGTCGTTGTCACTGTTGATAAACGACTGTCTTGGTCATTGTGTTCTTCGCGTTCTTCCCTTCCAGCAGCAGCAGAAACTTTCTTCTCTGGAAGTTTTTCTATCGATTCCATTGAACTCTGTGTTGCTCTATTCTATCCCCTCTCACTTGCCAACCTTTCTAGTAGACCCAAGGAGCATATTTATACTCAAAAACACGCTGAAATCCATCGCTATAACTCCAAATAATCCTTCATTACTCGGGAAGTGAAGAGAATATTTTCTTACCATTTTTGGAATTTCACACGTAAACTTCATTGTAGCACGCTCCAATTCAGCTTATACACGCCTCAGAATTCGTCTAACGCTAGCAGAACTTCTCCATGCACAGCAGAAACATATTTTTGCTCGTGTTACAGTCCACGTACTCTGTTTTGGGCTTGTGAATCACACCGAGAATTCCATCCAAAGTTAATCGATCCTGTCACTCATACTGTGTTTCTTAACCTATATCACATCTCTCTACCAAATTTCAGCCATTGAATCGACCCATAACCCCTTCATTTTCTCAATTGAAATTCTTCCAGAACTGTTTAAGTATTTCCCGCCATAATTCAGAATTTGAATTCTTGAAGATGACTGCCCCCTAACCGTCTGTGGAGTGTAACTAGCACGTGTCCAACTCAGGTGCCCCTTATAAATTGAGGTTCCCCTTATCCAAAACAGAGAGTCCGAATAACAAATGTCCTCCGGGATGCTCCGCATAATTTTTCGAGCCGATTTTTCCAAAATTATTTATTTCCAAAAAAATACCTACAAACACATAAAACACCATAATAAGGACGAAAACGAGTACTATCAATAGAGACATTGAGGACAATTCAGACACAAAAATGTGTCTACCAAAGATTAATCACAACTAAAGCATTTCTCCAAAGTACTAACTGTCTAGGTAAAGCACAACTAGTCTACGGATCAATGATAATCTAGTTTAACATGAGTTGTAGCTTTATCAACATAGTATGAGCCTAACTACAATGCATACATGGCATACATTGTGAGAGTAAAATGCTAATGTATTAGGTTAATTCTTTCATGAGCATTTTTAACAATCAAGAGCCATACTATCAGAGTGCAATGCACAGTAGCAGATTAGAGTTTCATTGAAACCTTAGCAAGCAAATTAAAACATGCTAAACATAGTTAACAATTGCAGTGGAAATGTACAATGAACTTAAGATTGAACAAAAGTTATCAGTGGAGGGCACTGGCTACTCCAGGCCTCTAGGGTTGAGCTCTGGCTAACCCAGGCATACCCCCCAACACCCACACACACATTCTATTTATACCCCAAAATTAGGGTTCATACAGTTTCCCCTAAATTCCCAAAATTAGGGTTTATGTAAAATAAACTCACCAATCTTCTGATTTTGTTTTCTCCTCTGCTAATTGACGAAAACCCATGCCTTTTCTTGCTTCTGCCACTCCATCTCCTGCTCCAATTGTCCTTAATCGACTGTGAGGGGAAACCCTAAGTCTGCCTCTCTCAATTGTAGCATCTAGGTATGAAGAAGCTATGATGGAGAAAGAGAGACTAGGGGGTTCAACTGATGGTTTGGTCTGCTGTCGTGGTCGGGTGAAGGTGGTGGTGGTGAAGCTCGAGAAGAAGAAACTGCAGGTGATGGGTTTCTGTCGGGGGAAGAAAACTGCAGAGAAAGAGAGAAGAAGTTCTCGATGGGAGGAAGAAGGGAATGTTTGGTTGGGAAGAAGATATTTGTTGCTAGGATGTGAGGCGAGGACATCGAATGTGGATGCACAGCGAAGATAAAGCGTTGGATGATCACATCTGGATTAAATCGAACGGCACGAAGGGAACAGGCGTGGAGCGACCGTTGGATGTGTGATACATCAAAACTGACGGCTTAAGATGGAGTTAGTTACTATGATGTTAGACAGGAACTTCAGAGTTTGATGCACGATGATGAAGCGACCGTGGGATGAAGTGATGGATCCAATCTGACGGCTGAAAATGGAAGCGGTTTTGGGTATTGGGAATGGATTTGGGACTTGGGTATGCCAAGCCCATATCTTCTTTAAGAACAATTATTCCTCTTCAAGCCCATTTCTAATTGATCCGGCTCTTGCAAACAATAATCTTCGCTGCCTTTCTGCGGGAGTCTTTGCCGTTTCTTTGCTCTTTTCGCTCCGTGAGTTAACCAGGCTTTATTTAGTACCTAAAAATACAAAATTAATTGAGAAAAGTATTTATTTTTGAAAACAACGAAAACACAGAATATGGTATAAAATGGAGCGTTAGTGCACAAATGATGAGTTAAATGCCAATAAAAAGGTGCAAATATATACAATATTTGGCACTCATCAGTCTTCAACATTCTTGGTCTAATTGTCAACATGGCACAAGCAGGATTCTATGCAATTTGGATAGAGAAGTATTTAATAATCTTTGGATTCAGAAATATGAAGGATGGGGATATAAAGTTGGTCTTAAAATTGCTTCAGATCACTCTCCTCTTTTGGGTGGTAATGTAAGTATTCCTAAACCAAAAAATGTGCCACAAAAATTTCAGAAAATATGGATTGAACATCCTGGATTTTTGGAGGTTGTGAATAATTGTTGGTCTGAACAAGTAGTGGGAAACCCTGCTTATGTCTTTCAAAGTAAACTAAAAAAGCTCAAGAAAGTTTTAGCTGATTGGAATTGGAATGTTTTTGGTAATGTGAATGTGAAGATCAAAGAAGCTGAAAAAAGAGTTCAGGAAACTATGGCTTCATCTGATCAAGATCCATTTAATGAGGAATTATTAAACAATCTTGTGGAAGCATAAAATGAGCTCAACTCCAAGGAAGTGCAGTTAAATGCAATGATGAAAATGAAGGCTAGAATTAAATGGGTAAAGGAGAGATCTGCAAATACAGGTTTTTTCCATACTAGTTTCAAAATCAGGCAAGCCAAAAAAAATTATTGGATAATTGGAGGATGATAATAACATTATAACAGAACAAGGAAAAATTGTTGAGGTACTTATTAACCATTTTGAGCAGAAGTTTAAATTTAAAGAAGTGGAGATAAAAAATTCATTACTTGATGTGATACCAAAACTTATAACTGATGAAGACCAAGAAATGTTGGATGTTATTCCATCAGCTGAGGAAATTAAGTAAACTCTGTTTGAAATGGATCCTGATAGCTCTCCAGGACCTGATGGTTTCTCTGGCAGCTTTTACAAAGCTTGTTGGCACATAATTCAGTATGATGTAGTGAATGCAGTTCAATTTTGCTGTAGAAGAAGATTCATCCCAAAAGGCTTAAACTCTAATTTTCTTAAGGGAAAGTTGAAGGTGCTAGATCCCCTAATCAATTCAGACCAATTGGGCTCATCAATGTAAGTTTTAAAATCTTTACTAAGATTATTACTTCAAGAATGTCTTCTTTGATGCATAAACTTATATCTCCTCAACAAGCTGCTTACATTAAGGGAAGAAATATTCAAGATCAAATTGCTCTTGCTTCTGAGATGGTAAATGAAATGAAGAAGAAAAGGAGAGGAGGTAATACTGGATTTAAACTAGATATCTCTCAGGCATATGATTCTGTCAGCTGGAACTTCTTATGTCAAGTTTTACTAAAATATGGGTTTTCAGAATCTTGGTATAAGTGGTTGTGTACTCTATTTGAATCTGCTAAGTTATCTATAATAATTAATGGAGGGCCAAATGGCTTCTTTTCAGTTGGAAGGGGACTTAGACAGGGAGACCCATTATCTCCAACTTTGTTTCTCATGGAGGATGTTCTTAGTAGGAATATTTCAAAAATGGTATAGGAAGGCAAGATAGCTCCAATGGTGATCAGAAATGGAATTCATCCCACCCACATGTTCTTTGCAGATGATGTCTTTATCTTTTTCAATGGAGCAAAGAAGAGTACTGAGAATTTGATGAAACTTTTAGAATGCTACCAACTCAGTTCAGGGCAAGTAATAAATAAAAGCAAAAACAAGTTGTTCATTGATGGCACTACTGAAGAAAGGAAGATGTACATTCAAAATTTGGCAAATGGAATTAAGTACTTTACCTGACAAATATTTGGGAGTTATTCTTCATGCTGGGAGGGTTAAAATTTCCACTATTTGGCCCATGTGGAATTAATACAGAAAAAGCTTGCTTCTTGGAAAGGAAAATTGTTATCTTTTCATGACAGGTTGGTGTTAATAAAATCAGTGCTATGCAGTGTTCCCATTTACAACATGTCAATATAAAAGTGGCCTTCTTCTGTGATTAAGACCTGTGAAAAAATTATAAGAAATTTCTTATGGTATGGAGATGGAGAAATCAGAAAATATACAATATTATCTTGGAAGAAGGTGTGTACCCCTTACAGTGAAGGTGGCTTGGGAATTCAAAGGTTAGAAGTCCTTAACAGAGAACTTCTTATGAAATTATTATGGAGAATCATGAATTCTGATGCAGAGTGGGCATTATTCATAAAATCCAAGTACCAAGATAAGCATGGGCAATGAAAGAACAACTGGAAATTATCATCCATTTGGCCAGGGCTAAAATAGGCTTGGGATCATTTAAAGGAAAATATTAGATGGTCTTTAGGTGATGGAAAAAAGGTATCCTTATGGTTTGATTCTTGGATCAATGATACTCCTCTTATTGAGGATATTGGTTATACAGACTATGTTAAAGAGCATATAAATATTAAAGTTGCAGATATAATCCTTTATGGAAAATGGAACATGTCTGGGGAAATCATTCAAATTCTTTCATCCTATACTTTGCCAGAAATTGGAGCAGAGCATGATCATCTTATTTGGAGAGGTGATATAAAAGGTATTTTTTCAACTTCCTCAGCAATTAACATTATAAGAAATAAAGAACCACAGTTACATGGTCATAATTTTATATGGAACTCATATCTTCATCCAAGTATTGCAAGCAACTTGTGGAAAATAGTTCAAGGCATATTTGTTGATGACCTGAAAATGATTAAAAATGGTTATGATATGGTTTCAAGATGCTGCATTTGTGAAGAATCTCAGCACAGTATGAACCATATTTTATGGGAGTGTAAATTCATTATTGAGATTTGGAGTTGGGTATGCTTTGTTTTTAACTTCACAAACCCAAAATCTTTTGAAGATGTGTGGAGATGTGTAAGAAATAAAAGTCCTCTGATTAAAGAGTGTTGGATCATTACAGCCAGTTCAATTATCAAGGAGCTTTGGTTCCAAAAAAATAAAAAAATATTTGAGAAAGTCAATCCCAATACTCAGAATTTTAAGTGTAGAATCAAGAAAACTGTTTGTGAAGGGTGACTTAGAATGAAGGGTAATAAATGGGATCAAGCATATGATAATCAGATAATTCTATTCTTCAATTTGGGTCCAAGGATGATAAGATTTCAGAGCATTAAAACTTGCTATTGGATTCCTCCAAGAGATGGTTTTGTTCTTTTTTGTTGTGATGGTGCATCTTTTGGGAATCCAGGGGTTGCTGGTTTTGGAATTGTGATTAGAGATCATCTATTCCAGGTAATGGGGACTCTCTCTGGTGGAATTGGTGTTGCATCCAACTACATATATGAAGTGTGTGCTGTGATCTATGCAGCTGAACTGGCTGTGACTTGGAAACTGCAGAATATAATCATTAACTCAGACTCTAAAACAGTAATCTCTGAGTTTGCTGAAAATAAGATGTCCTGGTTTGTCAGAATAAGATGGTAGAAGGCTGTAAAGAAGATTAACACAATAACAAGCTGTCACTGCTTCAGAGAAGTTAACTTCTCTGCAGATACAACTGCAAAAAAAGGTGCTAAAATGGCAGCAGGTCAAAGGCAACTGCACTATGGAAGACCTAATATCCTGACAAGAATAGAAATGCCAAATATTGAGTATTACAGATTTTGTTAGATCTTGTTATTCCTCATTTTATCTTGTTTTTTAAGCCTATGAAGTTGGCTTCTTTTCTGTTTTGCTTTAAGTCTTGTATTCTTTAAACAATTTTTCTATTCTAATAAAAGTATATGTGATTCAGGAAAAAAAAAGATGATGAGGATAGAATTGGTAACACTAGTTTAGACGAGGTTCAACCATTTTCATGTTATTATAATGATGATTATGATGAGGATAGTGTTGATGAAGAATCTGAAATATGTAGGCATAGTGACCAGGAATTTTTTACTTCAATTGAGCTTTATAATGATAATGTTATTTCTAGTTCAAATCCAAATAATTTTAATAATTATTCACCTTTTCAAAAGGAAGAGGATTTGACTAGAGATACCCCCGTTTTAGACGATGTAGAATTTCCTAGTTACGAAGCCGATAATGATTTAGAGGAACGAGTTTATTCTGAGAATATTATTTTAAAGTCTTGTTATTTAAAAACAATAGTCTTAGATGAAGAAGATGAACTCGTAGAGATTGTAAATATGAGTGAGGATGCATAACCTGAGTATAACCTAGAAGAAGCAATTGACTATTTTCAGGATTCTGATGATCTAGAAATTAGGGAAATTGTAGCTAGTCTATCTGGAGACACCCAAAACTCTAAGTTTGGGGGTGATTATCATTCTCCCCATGCCTTACCTTTAGCTCTTACAAATATCCCTCACGTGGGACTTGATATATGTGCCTCGACCATTGTACCAGATTATCGTCATATTAGCTCTCCTGAACCTAATGATGTCTAAGAAAAAGTTCAGTTATTAGAAACCCATCCTCTGGTTGATGTGGTTTACCCAGGCTATAATACCCAGAATGATTTTGTTTTCCCACCACAAACTTTTCTTCCAATTGTGGGAACGTTTGAATTTGAAATGTGTCAGTTATTAAGTTTTGAGACTAAACCTAAGTACTTTAGGAGAATAGAAACGACACATTTGCTTAAGAATGACCACCACTTTCATTTTGGTCAACTGTGTGAGTCAAATTTGATTGACTTAGAGGATCCTCCATTATTCAGGTTATTATTATGTGCTTCTAAATTTTTCCAGACCTTAAAACCTGATTTTAAGGATCTTACTTATGAGGAGGTGCATCCCATGAAAATATTTTATTTAGACCCTTTTATTGAACCTGAACCACAACTAGATGCAGTTGTCTTAAACAGGAAACTAGGAAAGGGTGTGTTATGTTTGTTCCTGGTTTGTTGCAGTTCCCTTTTGTATGTGATAACACTTTTTTAAGCAAATGACCCACAGTTGTTCCGGATATTGCTATATGATTCGAGGTGATTAATTCTTTCATATATCTGGTTGAAGACTTTAAACATAGCACTTCTTGGGAGGTAACCTATGCTCATGCAAAACGGTAATATCTTTCCTTAACTCTTTTCCTTCAAATGGTAACAATTTCTCCTTGTTCATGCTTTTAATTTTATTTTAAGAACATCGAGGACAATGTTAGATTTAGGTTTGGGGGTATGGGAGAAACTTTTTAGTTGCATTATTAAACTCCAAATCCTAGAAATTTATGCCTATTAAGTGTGGCACTAACCAATCTAAGTGGATGAAAGCATCTTGATTGTAGGAGTTGAGGAACCAATCTGAGTGGATGGAAACATCTAAATAGAATCTATTCATAAAAGCACAGAGCTCAGGTGTTAGAAATAACATGGTAGTTTGGCCATATCTCGTTGTGTCCTTTCACCTTCTGTTTTTATTTTATTTTCTTTTTAAAATATGTTTCTCTAAGTTATTTGGTGGGACACGCATCGAATTGTTTGCATTGATAGAGTGACTGAGTTACCCAAAAGAAAAGAAAAAAAAAAACGACCATCAGACCAACCAGAATAAATTGTTCAATAAAATCGACCGCTGGTTCCCTTGTATATGCCAGCTGAGTTGATCTAGAATTAAGATTGTCGATCACTGGTTCCCTTTTATATGCCAGTTGTGTTGATATTAGTCAGACCAATATCTCAGTCCGTTAGGGTAGGTTCATCCTGGCAATGGCCTTCTGACAGATAGGGGAAACACCGTTCACTTTAGTCAACATCAAAACCATCTACGTTTTATCTGCTTCCATCTTCTTAATCTATTCATGTGATTTGTTGATTCCGGATATTGATGTCCATAATGCGACTATATGAGTAGAGCTCTGTCACTTATTTATGAATTTTAGTATGCTTGAGTGCAAACTCGTGTACAATAATTGGAATTTCGTATCAGTGTCTTCCAAGGTTCTGCGTAAATAGCTAGGGTCTGGAGTAAAGGTTTTGTGGGTACACCTCTGGTTAACCCTCCCGAGACTATAACTCGGCCATTAGGGCCACCTAGGGGTTTAAAGTCTTGTTGCACATGCTACGTGCAATCGCGGTGCCTGCGACAGTAAGTTAGGACTTTATTAAATTTGCTTGAGGACTAACAAATAATAAGCTTGAGAGTATTTCATAGACGCATTTATGTGTCTATTTCGTTCTCAATTATGTGTATTGTTAGCGCTCGATTTTGTACTTATTTGATTATTTTATGTTTTTGTGGGTGTTTTTGGAGAAATAGGCTTTTGCGACAAAATTGGCTCGAATAGTGCAATTTGCACTCTCGGGAGAAAATTGATAAAGGCACCACCCCAAATGGATAAGGGCACCTCAATCGGATAAGGGAACCCCAAGAATTATAATATTTACACCCAGTGGAAAAAGGGAGTCCAGCGCTGGATAAGGGGACACCCTTTCTTCACCGATTCAAACCGATTTTCGGCGGGAAATTTCAGTTCACCTGCGAGTTTCCTGTGTTGATTTTTGAGTGAGAATTACTCGGAATTTCTCATGGACTTGGTTTGATATGAGTAGTTACCATCTAAACAGGGAAACTACTTGAGTTAGAAACGTAAAAAAGGAAGAGTTCGATGGATTCTAGGTAAAACAGGAAAGAGGATATCACGGGAATCGTTGGTCGTATTTTTGGACAAGATTTGGGAGAACTTTCTCGGAGATTATGTTGGACTACGATTTGGTATTAATCATGTACGACAAACCAGGGTTGGTGATAGAGTTTGTTGAAAAAGGAGGTGGCTTCCTTGTTTATCTCGGTTACACAGTGGAGGTGGAATATTCCCGTATTTTTTTTTTAAACTGGAAAGTATGTGGAGAACATATTCGATTCTACCCATTTTAGGAAAGTATTGACAGCCGCGAACATTGTATGAAGATTAAAAGGGGAAGAATATCCATGACTTCCGGAGAAAGAATAGAGAAGATAAATCGAGTAGTTCTCGAGATTTTAGACCCTGTGTGTATATATAGGGGTGGTACGAGTCATATAGAGGAGGAATCGAGAGTTTGGGGAGCCAACAGAGGGCTCAGGAACGGAGAACAATAATTGCAGATAAGTTCTCTGCTGCTGCTGAAGAAGAAGGGACGAAGAACATTGTACTGCCGAAGACAGTCTCGAAAACTATGACAGAGAAGATAGTCCTATTTTACAGCAGTCTTATTCTTTCTGTTTCCCTTGTAACAGTCATTCTGCAATGAATATAAACGTTTTGATTGAATTGTTTTATTCCTTAAACGTTTTGATTGAATTGCTTTATTCCTTTTGAGTCTCTTCACCTTTGTAAACACCTTTTGAGCAATGGAAAAATATTTTGAACGTGTTTTCGACATGAGGAGCTAAACCCCAACACTGGGACAATGGAGGAAGTCATTCTTCACGCATGTGGTAATTTTATTTAATTTTTTTATGACTTTTGCACTATTAGTAATCTTGTTATGATTTTTCTTAATTGATTGTGATTTCGTTTGATGATGTATGCTTGGTCTAAGTACTTTTGATGCGTCATGCTTGTGATTTATAGTCAATCTTTTATAAAATCTACCTTGACAAAGAACAAGAGTCAATATTTATTATTTTATGAGCTATAATTGTATGGAATTGATAGTTGAACCATGTGAATGAGAATTGGTGGAATCCTGAGTCTCAGTACCTCTCGATATTGAGACAATCTTTTATATATTTTCTATTAAGTCTGAAATCAAATCTCTACAAGTCTTTGAACGAACTTTATTTTCCACTTAAATAAGAATTGACAACAATAACAATAAGATCTGATGCTATAACAATGAGAAAACAGTAGCTCTTAATCATTGTTATACAGTGTCATAGTATTATTACACAGCATCAAAGTCCAATTGCATCACAACTTTGACAACAATACTATGGTGATATGTATCACTCCCCCTTAGTCAATACTTCATCTCACAATGAAAACCACTCCCCTTTACATAATTAATGATCCGTAAACCATATGTATTTATAGTGTGAACTGCATAATAATTCTCCTCCTTTTTTTCAATATAAATTGGCAAAGGTACAAAAACTAGCGGGATCATAATGAAGTTCTCATAGAGATACTTCATGACTAAAAGAGAATAGATAAACTTTGTTTCGATGATTTCACATAGTCGAAACTTAGTGTATTCATCAAGGAGTTTATAAAGATACAAGAAAACTCCTATAATATTCCACATCCGCACTCCCCATAAAGATTTGGCAATTAAGCACAAGTTCAATTAAGAATTCTCCCCCATATAATGTCATTCCCGAAAGAACAACAAAGGCGACCTTACTTTTATAAGAAAAGAAGGATTTATGTGGACATTAACAAATTACATGAAACATGAATTTATATCCAAAAAACTCAATTAAATTAACCACAAGAGAACCCATAATTAATTTAATCGGAAATGCTCAACATAAGAGAACTTACAGATCCGCGCGGTACTTTCACATAGAAGTGGATCAGGGAAAGATCAATACTGCGTAATATTCAAAGATTCATTCTATTTTCATCAATATTTGCATAATGATACCATAGACTTAATCTTTGTTATCAAAAGTTCATTCTATTTTCCATCAATATTTGCATAAAGACATATAATAGACTTAACTTTTGACATATATGGGACAACCATAGTTCACGGACGCAAACACTCATATCCCATAAAATTATTTTTGCAATATATAAAACCAATAAAGAACAAAACTGCAAAATCATCTTCCAAATAAACTTTAGAATTTAAATATATAAATCTAAGAACATTGCAAGATGAAAATCGTTTCCAATAGCTATGTGTAATCACAATAATTGCTATTCCAAACCCTAGTTATCCTTCTTAAAACACAAGAACAAATTCTCATAAAAAGTTTCTTAAACATCAAGACAAACTCGTAATGCACATATAAGATGATTTGTTCTTAGAGGGTAGAATCAATCTTTTTCGCACGGATTTACACCAATAATAGCTACCAAAGGCGTATAAAAAGATTTTCTTAACAAAGAAGAACATACAAAGTCATTAATGACCATGCACCATAGTTCACATAAGATGATTGTGAACATTTAAGAATCCTATAGCAATGCGTACTACTGCCCATTCTTGAACTTCCTTCTTTGTTATTCACCAACAAAAATCTTGTAAAATCTACAAATGATCTAGAAGAGTAGTACTCCAAGAGAAGCAGAACAAGTGCGACGAAACAGAGCAAAACACTCAAAAACAAGAGACGGGACACATACCAATCTTAACTCATCCAAATTCAAGAATTCTCGTCTCCATTTTGAATAGAATTCAAAGAGGAAGATAATGCAAAAAGAATGAGGTCATTCCGAGTTCGGACGAAGAAGTTACGGACAAAACAAGTTTACTGAATATCGACGTCTACAGGCCAGTATGCATACCGGTTTGCAAACGAATTTTCGTTGGAGCAGTATGCAAACGGGTTTGCGAACTAAAATCCCTGGATTTTGATTTTAAATGATGGTATTCATACTTAGTATGTGTACCATGAAGTCCAAACATCCCGAACTGCTATTTTCAAACCTAAACATTTAGGAACCTTAAACACATATCAAGTTAGGTAGAAATGAACGATAAGCAAGGTACATGGATCATTATAAGTACTCTAAGCAAATGATAAAAACACAAATCTTGCTCAAGTTTATAGACATACCTTTTAAAAGGATCCTGTCGTGAATCCTACGACTTTACCAAATATTCAATATCATACCTAACACAATATTTGCGCCCCAATTGTCGTGCTTCCCTCACCGTATACTTAACAGGACATTCGTTGGTGAGGATTCAGTTATAACACAATCAAGTTGCGTTGAGATGAACAATGTATTGCTCACTACAAGTGACTGAAACAGAATTTTCTGTAACTATGGATTTTTCACCATCAATAGTTTTTGGCTTATTCTGTTTCACTTTTGGATTATCATGAAAGAGATCACTTTTAGAACCTTTCACATCCAAATCCATTTTTCCAAAGAACCTTTTAAGTTCCAATATCGTGGATACTGCCTTCTCCATAGTCATGGAATTTTCTGGGAGATCATTCCTTTTCACACTCAAAGCATCATTGGATTTCTTTGGTACCCAATTCTGAGTGCGTTTAGGAACAATATGAACCTTTTTCCCATTACTCTTTTCTAGATTTCTCAGAAGAGAATTGGATTGACTATTCTATTGCAAGTTAGTCTTTCTCCAATTAGAAACATCGGATCTTGTCTTCGTCTTTATGAATTTATCCTTTTGATAACCATTACGATTGTGAAAAGGATTCGTATGACGTTTATAGGAAAATCTAGGTTTATCACATCTCTGATTCCTTTGCCTAAAGGTTGGACAGTTACAACATATAACGTTAAGGGGATTAGTCTTAACATATGATCTTGGTTTCACTACTTCTTGTGATGCCCAAACAAGAACATCATGAAGTTTCTCATTCCTTATGCAGAAAATACATCTCCTTTTCGGGTGACCTTTATTTCCGAAATAGTGGAAAACATAAGGAATGTTCTTACCTCTATTCGTGTGTGCTGACTTTAGAGGTTGATATACTTTGCTCTTTCGAACCTTAACTATCGGTGAAGGTATTTCACTTTTGCCATCAGTGGAAACCTTTTGTTGAGAAGAATCACTAGCCTTGACAAATTTTATCTCTTTGCTAATACTTGGAGCATCTATTCCCTTATAGCCCAATCCTCGTATATCACAATGGTTTTTACTTGCTCCTAGCATAGTGGTTAATTCGCTTGAACTAGTATTGAACTTTTTCAAGTCATCTTCCAACACCTTGATTTTATCAAGAGCAGTTAAATAAGCCTCAAGTCTTTTTTCTCGAACAGGACAAGCACTTTCTCTGTCATCAAAACTAATTTGTTGAGAGTTAAACCTTGATTCAGATTCTGCAAGTTTCTCTTCCAACGAAAAGTACTTTTGATAAAGATTATCACATTCAAGTGACTTCATACGTAGGTTTTCCTCAGAATCCTTAAGGATCTATTTATTAGAACGATTCGAAACATAAACACCTGCGTAACATCTTCTCAATTTCTTGTTTTCACGACAGAGATTAGTCAGAAAAGGTGTGACATGAGAAGTTTTCATCTTCTTCTTTTCCCCCGAATCCAATAACTTAACATACTCAGAGACTTCCTCATCAACATCTCCATCAATATCTGAATCACCTTCATCAGAAAGTTCATCCAACTGTTCTTCTAGGCTTGATTCCCAGTTATTAACATTTTTCTACATCAAGAGAATGTTTAGATATTGACCTAGATGTGACAGTTCTCTCAGGTGAATCCAAGCTTTGAAAAACATCTGGTAATTTTTGAACTGGTACATTATTAGAGATAGACTCTTCTATAAAATCAGATTGCTACAAACATAGATTTATGAGGTCTTAGCGCATTTTTCTGCTCTAATATCAATTGAAAAAGAGGGGGTCTAACAACCTCACCCAATATTTCGTTTAGGCAATCTGTATGGACAAACTTCAATATAATTCCAAGAGAATCAACTAGACAGTCATACTCAATCAATGAAAATATATCCAAGAGTTGTATCTCAGTTTCTCAATGTAATCAGCAAATCAAACAGATAGAATCTGTGATCCTGATTATTATGAGAAACAACTGGAACGGTACCAAATACCAACGTTCAAGTGTCAATCAATTTATATCAACAACCAAAGGTTGGATTATTTAATTGATTGAACTACGCACAACCTGTGATTTTCAATTATATAGAAAATGTAATGTGGAAAAGAAATAATACAGACACCAGAAATTTTGTTAACGAGGAAACCGCAAATGCAGATAACCCTGGGACCTAGTCCAGATTTTAACACCACACTGTATTAAGCCTCTACAGACACTAGCCTACTCCAAGTTAACTTCGGACTGGAATGTAGTTGAGCCCTAACCAATCTCACACTGATCAAGGTATAGTCGCGTTCCTTACGCCTCTGAATCCCAACAGGACTCTACGCACTTGATTCCCTTAGCTGATATCACCCACAACTAAGAGTTGCTACGACCCAAAGTCTAAGAGTTGATAAAACAATCTGTCTCACACAAAAATGTATATTAAATAGATAAATGTGTCTACATAAATACCTATGAGTTTTGTTCCGTATTTTGATAAATCAAGGTGAAAATGAACCAACTGATACACTGGACTTATATTCTCGAATAACAGCCTAGTAATATCAATCACCTCACAATAATCTTAATCGTATGGTAGCGAAAGAAGATATTGTGGAATCACAAACGATGAGACGAATATGTTAATTTTTATCTTGCCTATCGAAGATTAAATATCGAGCAAATATTAGAGAAGATAGTACTCAATACGATAGAATACAACAAGATCAGAAGACGCAACTACAGAGAAAATAGTTGGTTCTGGCTTCACAATCCCAATGAAGTGTTTAAGTCGTTAACATATAATGGTTTTAGAAAAACCTAGGTTAAAGGAGAATCGACTCTAGTCGCAACTAATATCATAGGAGGTGTAAGGATTAGGTTTCCCAGTTGCTAGAGTTATCCCTTATATAGTCTTCAAATCAGGGTTTGCAATCAATGTTACCTTGGTAACAAAGCATTTAATATTAACCGTTAGATGAAAACCTGATTAGACTCAAGCTATTATCTTTCAACTGTTAGATCGAAATTAGCTTGTTACACACAAATGAAAAGTGACTTCATGTAGATATGGGTAACCGTACCTAAACGTGTACACCATGTTGGCTCAACAATAGTTAACCGAAGTTAGCCATATGAACACTTTCGTATCAACCTTGTTCATCTTAACACAACTAATTCAAATGACTCAAATGAAACTAGTTATAGAGTTGTTCAATTGTTTATATTCTCATTGAAGTAAACAAGACACAATTGAAGCAAAATAGATTTTGATTTACTCGAATCAATTCATGAACATTAGCCATGGTTTTCAAAAGATTGCATTCCTTAATTTATAAATGTGTTAGTTCATTAACAAACCGATTTTAGAACATAACCTACCCAAGTATGCAAATGGGTACGCATACCTAAGTGGCCGGACTTGGTTTGGGTTCGCCAGTATGCGAACGGGTACGCATACCACCAAACTCAGTTGAATTCTCGGACTTGAACTTACGTCGGTACGCATACGGGTGTGCATACTATGGTTCCCGAACTTGGAATAACTTGCAACAGTTAGCATACAGGTACGCGTACTGTGCTATATCCAATCATGGTTAATTGTTCTAAACTCCCAGTTCAATCATTGAAACATTCTTAGAAGACGACAATAGCTGTCTCACACAAACTATTAGCTTCAAAGAAATTTTCAAGTGATCGATAGGCCAATACGAAACATTCCGAGTCTACATCAAATGACTGTCTCATACAAATCATGTAAGATGTTACCAGACGATTTTCACATGATCATATTTTGACTTTCATCAAGAATATAAGATGAACTTGGTTAAAGCGAAAGCTTACCAACACATATTTCGAGAAATATCTGAGCGAGTTAAACTCAGCTCGAAATATCAAATATGTATAATCAAATTCTATATAGCTATACGATTTTTGTCTCTAATAGGAGATAGAGTAGATAGAATTTTGAGTGATAGATGAGTTCAAGTCTCCACATACCTTTTGTTGATGAAGTTCCACAAGCTCCCCTTAGTAGTTCTTCGTCTTCAATCGATGAAGACGTGAAGTCTAAAGCTCAACTACACTTTCTATCATAATCCGAGACTTAGCTATAAGTAGACTAGAAATCAAGACTTATAGTTTTGACAACTAAACTTGAAAAACAAGCTTGAGATAGCAACGCTTGCGAGTTCGACCGAGCAGTGCTCTAACACTCACATGTATATGGTGGTAGATATTTTCTGGCATACCTCTCATGGAAATCAGAACAGTAATGGAGTTTGGATTGCAGTTCCTTTGTATGGTCGAAATGGAATTGTTGTAGGGCGTTATTTTGTTGTTGCGCAACCTTATATGCCTCGCACCACATATCCTGTAAACACCAAAATAAGTTTAATTTTTTTGTCACCAAAATAAATCATAAATATAAAATAAAAGTATTACAAGACATATGATATTCACAGATGTACCCTGATTGATATTATAATTGGGTTTAGGATACTGATCCAAATACTCCCTACCAATAGGTATATCTACCGCCTTAAAATTCGGGTCGTAGATTCTAGCTCTCGGAATTGTTTGTGGATATGGGAAGAAATGATGGTCGACCGATACAAACTCTTCTGTATATGTGGATTACCTACACGGTGGTGGTCGACGTTCATAATCTTCGGGATCTTGCGTACCATACACATCTCTGTTTCCAACTCTTCTGTATATATGGATTGCCTATGCGGTGGTGGCCGACGTTCATAAGCTTCGGGATCTTGTGTACCATACACATCTTTGTTTCCTTCATGCACAATTATACATGAGTACTTCTGAATTGACCTCTGGCTCCACCACAGCTTATACTCAAAATCTTGTACTTCCACATAATGCAAGGAATCACGTGCAGTGTCGGCGTACAAGTAGTTGGTGGTGATGTCTACCGTTGAATCGGGAGGATTGTTTGGTATTACCGTGATTCCATGAACTTGCTTGAGACACCTTTCCCCCAGGTACAAGGCGTTGTTCCCAAAAGGATCATAAAATACCCTCCGTGTTTCAGAGGTTCGTTTTTCTCCTACCACCTCGGGATTAATTATCCATTGACTTTCCTCCCACGACAACCATACAACAGAATTGAACGAGAAGTTGTCTATTTGGCTATTCACATTAACTAGTGAATGGGAACCAATATCATTTTGTGCGCTTTTGTTCAAGTCTATTAGGTATCCATTATATAACCTACCCGCCGACAACGGATCTTGATCTAACTCATGATCCGCTTTTATATAGGGAAACAAACATCGGAAATATGACCAAAACCAAGGCTGCAAAATTATTAGACATTATTAATGATGAAAAAGTGGGGGTCTAACAACCTCACCTAATAATTAGCTTAGCAATCTGTATGGACTAACTTCAATATACTTTTAAGAAAATCAATTAGACAGTCATACTCGATCTTAATAAAAAGTATATCAAGGAGTTATATCTCAATTTCTCGATTCAATACTTACTCAAGCAAATAGAAATCTGCGAGTCTAATTGAACACAAGAGAAATTAACTTGAACGGTACCAAAGACCAATGTTCAAGTATCAATCAATTTCAATCAACAACCAAAGGTTGGATTTACCAATTGATCGATTCAACACACAACCTGTGATATTTCAATTACATAACAAAATATAATGTGGAAAAGAAATAACACAGACACCAGAAGTTTTGTTAACGAGGAAACCGCAAATGCAGAAAAACCCCGGGACCTAGTCCAGATTGAACACACACTGTATTAAACCGCTACAGACACTAGCCTACTACAAACTAACTTCGGTCTGGACTGTAGTTGAACCCCAATCAATCTCACACTGATCCAAGGTACAGTTGCGCTCCTTATGTCTCTGATCCCAGCAGGATACTACGCACTTGATTTCAATAGATAATCTCACCCACAACTAAGAGTTGCTACGACCCGAAGTCGAAGACTTTAATAAAAAAATCTGTATCACACAGAAAAGTCTATAGGAATAGATAAATCTGTCTCCCACAGAAATACCTGCGAATTTTGTTCCGTCTTTTGATAAATCAAGGTGAACAGGAATCAATCGATAACCCGGACTTATATTCCCGAAGTACAACCTAGAATTATCAATCACCTCATAATAATCTTAATCGACTAGCGAAACAAGATATTGCGGAATCACAAACGATGAGATGAAGATGTTTGTGATTACTTTTATCTTGCCTATCGTAGAAATTAATCTCGAGTCAATTATTTCAATTGTACTCAATACGATATAATCAGCAAAATCAGATCACACAACTACAGAGAAAATAGTAGGGTCTGGCTTCACAATCCCAATGAAGTCTTCAAGTCGTTAACCTACACGGTCTCGATAGAAACCTAAGGTTAAAGGAGAATCGACTCTAGCTTATACAACTAGTATCACACAGGAGGTGTGGGGATTAGGTTTCCCAGTTGCTAGAATTCTCCTTTATATAGTCTTCAAATCAGGGTTTGCAATCAATGTTACCTTGGTAAAAAAGCATTCAATATTCATCGTTAGATGAAAACCTGATTATATTCAAGCTAATATCTTTCAACCGTTAGATCAAATCTTAGCTTGTTATATACAAATGAAATGCACGTTCATTTAGGTTTGTGTAACCGTACCTAAACGTGTACACCTAGTTGGTTCAACAGTAGTTAACCAAATAGTTAGCCATATGAGCACTTTCATATCAACCATATTCATCTATACCATAACTAGTTCAAATGATTCAAAAGAACTAGTTAGAGAGTTGTCCAATTGCTAAGATCTTATAGAAGTATACAAGACGCAATCGAAGCAAAATACGTTTTGATTCACTCGAATCGATTCATGAACATTATACCCACAGTTTGTAAATTGCATTCCTTATTATATAAATGTTTTAGTTCATGAACAAACCAATTTTAGAAAGTAACACACTTAAGTATGCGTACGGGTATGCGTACTTAAGTAACCGGATTTGAGTTTGTTTTGGTTTTCAAACTCAGCAGAAATTCACGGACGTGAACTTTCCGCTAGTATGCGTACGGGTACGCATACTTTGGTAACCGAATTGAATTTGTTTTGAATTCCAAACTCAACAGAAATTCACGGTTGTGAACTTCCGCCGGGTACGCATACTTACCCAGTCTCCATCAACCATTTAGTACACACACAAGTATGCATACATTTGGTTCCCGGTTTTGGACTTATACACTAATGTGTGAACACATTATATGCTTATATCCAAAGATGGTTACATATTCTAAACTCTCATTTCAATCATTAAAACATTCTTAGAGGATGTTATATAGAGGTTATTCACACTTCATTTTTCATCAAAGCGATTTTCAAAAAATTGAAACAATCAACATGACTTTCATCACTTGTAAAGATGAACTTGGCCAAAGCGAAAGCTTACCAACACATATTTCGAGAAATAAATAAGTGAGATAAACTCGGGTCGAAATAGGAAATGTGTATAATCGAAGTATATATAGCAAAACGACTTTTGTCTCAAGATAGGAGATAAAGTAGATATACTTTTGAGTGATAGATAAGTTCAAGTCTCCATATACCTTTTAGTCGATGAAGTTCCACTAGTTCCTTGAGTAGTTCTTCATCTTTGTATGATGAACTCCGTGGAGTCTAGAGCTCAACTACACTTTCTATCCTAGTCCGAGAGTTAGCTATAAGTAGACTAGAAATCAAGACTTATAGTTTTTGCAACTAAACTTGACAAACAAGCTTGAGATAGCAACGCTTGCGAGTTCGACCGAGCAGTGCTCTAACAAACGACTAATGGCATTATAAGTTCAACAATAATAAACAAGTAAAGAAAGTAAATTTACAAGTGGGTATGAATTTTTACCATTAATAGATACGAAAAGAACTGCAACTCATCTGAGGCGCTCGTTACTCCAGTACTCAATCCCCATAACATATGACCGTAAATCGCCGAACCCCAATCATAATTTCTAAGCACACCCAAATCCCTCGATATATGCAGCCATTTAGTCTCAACATCCTCGTTCTTGTTTGGGAAAAGGACATTCCCAAAAAACCACATCAAAAACCACCTAGCAATTTGTTCCTCAAATTCAACATTGTTATCTTGGCCGAGTTTATGGTCAAGAAACATTTTAATCAAACTAATTTTTATCCCCTTGCATCTAGCCACAAGTTGTTTTCTCAAGTCGACTATGTCTTCGGGTTTAACTTCTTATATTCCTGTTATTACTCTTAATTCTTGTCCTCTCCTTCTTGTTGTTGTAGAGGTCGTGTTGATATATGAGAGCAAACAATCTATGGTTAAGGGTGTGATCTCATACAATTGATCATTAGTCATATTTTGTAATGATATGGGTTGTCCTTGGAAAATAGGAACTCCAATAAGTTGTGTGAAGTCTAATGGGGTAAACCCTATTTCAAAACTAGGGAAGTGATTTGGTGGTATGCCACCACCTTTCAAATATACCACTAGTTAGGAACTTGTCTTGTAGTTTTGGAATGTGTATATTGAAAATGGAACCAAACCCACAGTTGTCTACATTTTGTCTAGCATGCGGGAATTTGGAAATTGCGGTATACAATTCGTAAACATTGCTTACACTGCTTCGATGTCTCCTTGCTTTAGTCCTAGCATCCGACGTCGTGGGGCATTTAATTTGATGCTCACTATTATCTTTTGAAGAAACCAGAATTGTATCCTCCAAAACACGGTGTAAATTTTCGGAATACATCTATATCACACATATACATAAATTTACATTTCAACACATCGGTTAATCAACATATTGGAAGGATCCATTTCAATCACAAAATCATCACAAAACATATTGCTTCAAGCACATTATCCATTTCCACCACAATACAATGTCCCAATCTAATCCTAATCACAGTATAATGTCTCATTTCCATCTAAAACATCACAAATCAATCTAATCACATTATCCATATTGGTTCAATCAACAATCAAGCCTAAATTATCCATCAATATAATTATTCAACAATCAATCCTAAACATATTGGTTTTGGAGAGACATAAAAAATTCTTCAACAATCAATCCTAAACAATACAATTCTTCAAATATCAATACAATTCCTTAATTCTTAAACATATTGGTCCAATCAACAATCAACATACAAGGAGAGACATCAAAATCAATCTAAAATATCAACAATTACATCAAAATCAAATAAAATTAACTTTAAACCGTAAAATTAAAATCACTCAGCTTTGATGATTTTGTAGATGAAATTCAAAATTGAGGCAGGGAATTATCTCACATAGGACTTAGGTCAGCTCCTAAATCGCAATAAATCGACATGATAATCAAATGGGGGTTGAGAGGGTTTTAGGGGAGAAAAAAAATAGAGAAGAAGGAGAAATGGGAAATCCGAGCGCGTTCTGTAAACTTATACCTATAAAGTTTCCGTTTCGCACTATTTACACAGAAGCTCAATGAAGGGATAAAAACACACCATAGTGAGGCTGTCTTCTGACCCATATCCCTTCCCACATTCAAGGAATAGGGATACCCCGTCCCATAGTGCTTGGCCTTAGTATCTAATCCCTTCCCACATTCAAGGGATACGGATACCCCTTTCCATAGTGCTTGGCCATAGTATCTATTCTGTTATATAAAGGGAACTCCCCTTACTATAGCAAATGAAGCTGCAAATTATTTTGGACAAATTTTCCCTTAGTTTTAATTCTTCATTCAACCATCACATACATATATTGGGGTCATTTAAGTAATTTTGCTAATACCAAAATCCAAACCTTCGCAAATAATCCGTTTCTCCGTGATCAAAACCTAAATCAGAATTGAAAAAAAATACACTGTATGATCTCCATGATTGAAAAATTAAAGCTTAAAATAAGTTAATTGATCGTAAACTTAAGTACAGTAACTTAATAAGGTAAGCACCTTTAATCAATTGAACACAAAAAAAGAAGGAAAAACCAACCAAATTACATAAATTTGTTGCATCAATCAATAGACATTGGATTAAATAAATACATGGTTGTGGTCTTCGTGAAGGAGAAGAAGGAAATTTAAAAATTAACAAACCCTAACTAATATGCTTGTTGTGAAGAGAAAGGGAAATTGGTTTTGACTGTATGCTTCTATTTCTTTGATTTATCAGCAACTTAGTTACATAGTATACAAATTAGAATTTCATTTTGAAGTTTAGTTTATGGACAGATGATTGAGAGAGTTAGCTAGATCCAAATCTTAAGGAGAAGAAAAATGGAGATCAGAGTGATTGCGGTTCCCCAACGGTGAGAAGAATAAGGATATACTTTAATTTATATCATTGCTTCTTATTACGAAAATACCCCTTCTCTAATATTTTATTGGATTATTTTGTTTTTGGTACTCATGTTTTGTCCAACTTTTGAGTTCGGTCTAACATTTGTCCAGCTTGGCGTTTGGTACTTGGAAAAAACGTTGACCCACGTTGACTAGGGTAGTGTTTGACTTCCGTTTGATAACTATTATAAAATTAAATAAAGTCTAATTAGTATTGTAGTTTACCGTTTTAGCCTCTTACATTACCAAAAACGTCTCCCCAACTACCAAAATTATTTTCTACTTCACTTCTTCCGCCTCCAGCCCTCCCACAAACAACACACGAATTCTTCTCCTCTGCTACTGCCATCTCGATTCTTCAGAATCTACACTATTTTTTTCAGAGACAAATTGGATTTAGTTATGGTACAGTTTGTATTTAGTTAGGGTTTTGATGTTTTGAAAAATTGAGGTTTTAAATGAGAAGTTATATTACGGTTTCGATCCATCTTCGGGTTTCAATTTTGATTCATGACAGAATCAATCAAATGGGAGTTTCAGTAAGCGATTCAATTAGCGATTTTGTTTAAATAATATGAAATTAGAAATGTTGTTGCAGTCCTGAAGATGGGTGAGATGAATCTAAATTTGGTGAAATTGATTCAACAAATCTATTGGGAGAAGGTTAGGGTTTGAAGAATCTGAAGAAGATATCAGGGAAGAAATTGAGATGTTGTGATTTGCTATTGAGAGATAGGGATATTGTTCTTTGGAAGAGTTTTTATGCAATGGATTTGCTGCTAGTAATTGGTCTGTTCGGAGATATGAAAGCGGTTTGTCGCAATGTGGTGAATCAGAAAGCATAAAATTGAAGAGATGTGATGGTGGATGGAAGATTCAGATGGTGTTGGTGGTTACAACTCAGATCTGAGCTCATAAAGTAGATAGCAGTGTAATGGTTTCAGCTGGAATTGCAAAAGAAGTTGCAGAGAACAAGAGTTGGTGTTGCTGCAATGGAGAAGGAATGAAGTTGGTGATGTTGTTTATGAGTTGAGCAAATGAAGTTACAGGTTTCTGAATGATCGAACTGCAGGAGTGTTGCGAGTGCTGAATATATGAATGATAAGAGTTGTATATCAATGATAATTGATAAGAGTTGTTTTTGAATGAATGATTGTGCAGGAAGGTATTCGAACCAAATTGCTTGGAATTATGGCCGGAATTGATCAGATTTCATATATAACTCTGTCTGATTTATGAATCGGCGAGTAGACTCAGTCGATTCAGCAAATGAAGCTAAGGGTACAAGAGTAAATTTGTTTCGTTATTAGATTTTATTTAATTCTTTTTATAATTACTTAACAAAAGTCAATACTTAACATAGTCAACTCGAGTCAACGTTTTTTTCCAGGTACCAAACACCAACCTGGGCAAATGTTAGACCAAACTCAAAAGTTGGACAAAACCTAAGTATCAAAAACAAAATAACCTTATTTTATTACATGAGTGGTAGCGATGGATCATCTGTGCATTTGGGTTGCTTTGGACAGTTGGACGTGAGGCATGACTATGCACGTGCAAAAGCGCGTGCCGGTGCTCTAGTACAAATACTAGAACACCGGAGTAAGACAAATACAAGTATGAATAAGATCCGATTAAATCGGAAGAATGAAGGTTTTTCTCGGAATTAAATTCCAACCATTTAGATTGTTTTTCTTCTTTAGAAAGAAATGCTCCCAAAGTAAGAGTGATTTTGGTACTAGAACACCGGCACGCGCTTTTTCACGTGCATAGTCATGCCTCACGTCCAACTGTCCAAAGCAACCCAAATGCACAGATGATCCATCGCTACCACTCATGTAATAAAATATTAGAGAAGGGGTATTTTCGTACTAAGAAGCAATGATATAAATTAAAGTATATCCTTATTATTCTCACCATTGGGGAGCCGCAGTCACTCTGATCTCCATTTTTCTTCTCCTTAGGCCGGTTCTTATGGGAAAGTTTTCCATTTTTGCACCCATTATGGAGCTGGAAAACTAGCATAGCTAAGTGGAAAATTTGCCACTTAGCCAGGGCAGGTCAAGTTTCCACCGAGCGGTCGAGAATCGACCTCTCGGCCAAGACTACACCATTAGGTGTTTATTACACCGCTAGCAGCTCTTATAAAACCGGCCGGTCTAGTTTACACCGCTAAGTAGAATCTGATCCAACGGTCATAAATCTTTCCCCCTATAAATACCACATTCCTCTACCATTTTAACTCACACCTTCTTCCTATTTTGTTAGATTTTCCAACGGCTCAAAACATGTCTATGGCTCAATTCATAGAAGACCAACATCTGGCCGAAAATCAAAGAATTGCACTTAGAGCTAGTGTCGAAATGAAATAAGAAGAGCACAACAACGCAATTTTAGCACATTAGAAGATGAATGCATCTGCAGGAATAATGTTTTCTTTACTAATCATCCAATCGTTGATGGCGTATTACGGCTTATTCCGTTTTGGGGACGCGTTTTAATGAAATTTGAAGAAGAAACAACGAACCTCAACAATCGCAATTCGATGGTGTTGAGTGCTCGGTTCTCCATAATTTCCAAGAATGATAACAAGTATATTGGTATAATAAGAGAAGAGGCTCGAAACATGAGAAGTGGTGAAACCCTGCTAGAGATTGATCAAAGATGTCGTACAAAGTGGCTCCGTGACAACAGAGAGAAGTTCCGATATGAAAGTTGTTATGAAATCTTAAAAGTGTTGCCCCAATTTAATCTAGTTTATCAGTTCTAAGTTCTCAATTTTAATTTATGTAGAAAACTTTAAATGAAGATTATTATTTACCAAACAAAAGTGCAATTACATTAACGATTTAAACAAACCACGATTCATATTAACGATTAACAATCTATCAAACTAACTATTACCACCAAATACATAATCCCCTAAGCCTGTTTGATCTTGTGAAAACTCATTATTTGGACTCTGAGATGGTGGTTGAGTAGCATCAGGTGATTCATAACCTTGAAATGGTACCGGAGCCATTGGAGGTGCTTGAAATCGGTGAAATGCTGAAGTTGTTGGGGTATAAATTGTGATTGCCTAAATGCATCCAAATTGACGTGTCCATCACCAGGAGTAAGTACAGGACCTTGGGGCATGAAACCAATAGGAGACTGAAAATTCGTCTCCAAGTTTGCTGGTGTTGGTGGTAGTTGAGTCTCTTCCACCATAGTCTCTTCCATCATAGTTGGAGTGTCATGATGACTTCTACGACCTCCACGACTTCCACTTGCACGACTTCTTGTATTGATCTCACCTGGCATTTGAGAACTTGACCCTAACGGAGTCTCAGGCAATTCATAACTCATACTCTCCCTCAACGCATGCATCTGACTCAAGTGAAAATTGCGGAATTGATTGGTAAAAAGCGCAAAATTATTTAACTCGTTCTGATACTCTTCTTTTGTTTCCACCACACCATCGTATGGATAGCTTAGTTGCATACCTTCACTAGTAAATGGAACTGTAACAATATCTCCACTTGGTGATAAAGTATGGACTTCCCAAGATAATTGAGGCATATGTGACAACCCAATTTGACTGTTAGGGTACGTTCATGGTTCGCTCGTCGGTGGCGGGGGTTGGGATGGAAGATCTGTAAGTGGCAAATTGCCAATTGCTGGAAAGTCAACACTACCTAAGTTTTGTGGATGAACATCAATATCTAGCTTACATACCTTTTGGAACCAACTGTAGTAATCATAGTCATTTTCTGGTACTTGGATCAAATCATCAGCTTCTTCCCAAGGTTGTCCATTATTTATCAACTTTATCCAATCACACTCGAAATCCTTGAAAAAGAACGTATTTGCAGTGTTCCACCAACGTTCACAAATAACTCGCACAATTTGAGTCATGTGGTTTTTGCCTTTCATGAAATATAAACACTGCCAAGGATATCTTCTCAAGGATTCTTGAACATCTTCGGGGAGTAACCCAAACACTTCAGTTAGCTCAGACCACCCACCTCTTAATTTAGGTAACAAAACTCGCTCGGGATGGTTACATAAATGCGTAGATGTTACACCAGATCCAACTAGTTTCCTAACATTAGCGAACTCGTGCTCTTTATCCTGAACCCCTAGGATATCACTATCTGCAACAGATTTTCCTTTTTCTTTCATGTTTCTTTTCCTTTGTCTATTTGTTTTGGAACTACTCATTTTTTAAAAATCTCTCTGATCTGCTCTCTAGAGAAGGGAAGAAAGAAAAAAAAAATTGTGGATGAAAACTGAAGGGAATAGGGGTATATATAGGCGGTAGAGCACCGACCGTGGACGGTCGAGATTAAACCGCTAGCGGTGTAGTCTCGACCACTAGGTGGAGACTCGATCGCTTATCTTTTTTCCCATAGTGACGCGGCCAGTTTTCCAGGCCAGCTGGCATGGCAAATAGGTGGGTTAGCCACCCCATAGGAACCGGCCTTAAGATTTAGATCTAGCTAACTCTCTCAATCATCTGTCCATAAACTAAACTTCAAAATGAAATTCTAATTTGTATACTAAGTTACTAACTTGCTGATAAATCAAAGAAATAGAAGCATACAGTCGAAACCAATTTCCCTTTCTATTCACAGCAAGCATATTAGTTAGGATTTGATAATTTCTAAATTTCCTACTTCTCCTTCACGAAGACCACAAACATGTATTTATTTATCCCATTGTCTATTGATTGATGCAACAAATTTATGTAATTTGGTTGGTTTTTCCTTCTTTTTTTGTGTTCAATTGATTAAAGGTGCTTACCTTATTAAGTTATTGTACTTAAGTTTACGATCAATTAACTTATTTAAGCTTTAATTTTTCAATCATGAAGATCATACAGTGTATTTTTTTTCAATTCTGATTTAGGTTTTGATCACAGAGAAACGGATTATTTGCGAAGGTTTGGATTTTGGTATTAGGAAATTACTTAAATGACCCCAATATATTTATGTGATGGTTGAATGAAGAACTAAAACAAAGGGAAAATTTGTCCAAAATAATTTGCAGCTTCATTTGCTACAGTAAGGGGAGTTCCCTTTATATAATAGAATAAATAGATAGAGAGTTGCCCGGTCGGTTAATTACAAAACTTCTTAGGTTTTAGGGTATGACTTTGTTGTTTTTATTTATTTATTTTTATTTTTTGATATACAAGGAACCTTTTCATTAATGGGATTTCAAGGTTACAATGAGTTTAAGATCGAAAATAAGAGAATACAAAGTAACAAGAAGATACCGTAAGAGTACAATACCGAGAAATCCGACAAGAGAAAGAGAAGGATTACCGGAGGAAGACAAATACAAGTATGAATAAGATCCGATTAAATCGGAAGAATGGCGGTTTTTCTCGGAATTAAATTCCAACCATTTAGTTTGTTTTCTTCTTTAGAAAGAAATGCTCCCAAAGTAGGAGTGATTTGCTCAAATCTCTTGTTTCGTCGTCAAAAAGACCACCGATGAAGATTTCGTCGTCGGATAAGTTGATGATGAAGATTCCGATGAAGATTTTATCGTCGGAGACAACAAAAATGTAGGTTTTGTCGTTGGAGAGCATCACTATTGATCTTAGAACCCAACCCAATAACCCAAAATCGTCATTAAAGCGAAGATAAACCTCAAAAGAGTAGATAAAACCACTAAAACGGTGTAGATAAGTAGAAAACATAATAAAAACTAAACTAATCTACTAACTAACCTAGAAAATAAGGAATAATGAAGAAATCTATTCAGATCTATGAGCAGAGAAAGGTTGTTTTTGATGGTTTTGTTGGAGAAGAAGAAGGAGTGAGGGAGAGGAGAGAGAAGGAGTGTTTTTATTTTTATTTTTGTTGTTTTTATTTTTGATGAACTCTTTTTTTGATAGGTTTAGATTATGACTTCAAAAATGAGATAGTAGGAGGCTTTTTGACTATGCAAGGTTCTAGACTTTCCCGCTAAATCAAAAGACTACAAAAATGAAGGAGATAAGGTTTTATGAAGCTGATAAGATTTCCACATTGTATTCAGTTTCTCCAAAACAAAAACTCCTTTTTCATTTTTCTTCTTTTCAAATTCTCAAAGCATATATTTCTTCATTTAATGTAAAGATATTGAATTTGCCCAAAAGTCCAGCATCAAATTGAGAAACAGCTTCCACAATTTCATAAAAAATTAAGAAAACCAACAGCAGACAGCACCCTTCAAATTACCAAAGAAAACATTAACTGCAAGTGAGCCAAGAATGAGAGAGAGAGATTAACTTGCCACTTTCATCACTTCCTTCAAGTTTGGGTGAACAAGAAAACCCTAGATAACTCAAACGGCTATATTACAGGGGTAGGTTGGTTTTGATTAAAGTGTTTGGTGAGACTCATCACCCCCATCCAAGGGTGATTAGTCCAAACCTTGGGAACCAGAATGACTAGATTATCTTTCAAAAAAGCAACCATTTCTAAATCTGATTAATTAGATCACCTGATCTTCGCATTGAGATTGATTCATTCACCTTTTATCTCTCTCACATTCTCTTTTGTGTGTGTGTGGCTTGTAGTACATCATCACAGTAATCCCATAAGCTAACGTTATCTCAACATAACCGCAACAACTATTAACAGCACGTTAATATTTGAAAGAAAAAAGCCATGCATCAAAAACAAATTTGATCAGAGAATGATTCAGAACTAAGATGAACACAGTTGAAAGAAAAAAAACGGAGAGAATTTTATTTTTTTTAATGACTAATGGGAAGGAGTTTCTTTTCATTCTCTTCGAATTCTTGCAATACACAGACATCTCATTTTCTTTTGACAATCTAACAACAAAAAATTCCTTCCTGTATCTCTTCTCTCCTTGCTCAAAAATCAAACCAATTTGGGCTAAAAATTGTAATCTATTTGCTCATTGTGAATCACTGTCCATGCTTCCCATTGCCTTTAATCCTCTTGGTCTCTGCATCATAAAAATAAAAAAATGAATCTCAAAATTGGAAAATTGAAAATCAGAATGCAAATTGATTAGTAAAAATACCTTCTTTGCTGTCTTCTTCTCTCTAACTTCATACCTCTCCTGACAAAGATCGGATAACCAGGTACCAGGACTAACCAACTGCACATAAAACCACCCCAAAATCAAAAACCGGTTCAATCTTTAAAACAGACAGAACCCAATAAGAAAATTGAAATTAGGGTTTTTTCAATTTCATTTGAGAAAAATGGAAGAGTTGAAAATACAATTGGGGGTAACAGATTATGATGTAGATACTTACAAGTAAGCTCCTTTGAACAAATTTAGCTCTTTTTTTAGGCCTTTGGGGGAGTTTACACCCTTTCATAGCCATGAAATCTTCTTCCTTTTCTTTGTTAGATAGAGAAATGAACAACTTAGGCCAAACAAATCCTTTATCTTCTGTTCCTGGTGTTGCTGCTGCTGCTTCCATGAAGATCTTACCATTATCATCAAAACCCAACACTGAGCCTCTTGTACTATAATATCTATCTTCTTTTTCTGGTGAACAAGACTGTGATTTTCGATTCTCACTTACCCCATTGGATCTAGGGGTTGCAGCACTTGCGTTCCTGAAAAAAACATAAACAAAATTACAAATTTAGTCTCTATAATTTTGGGTTTTTTTCTTCAATGGGTTTATTCAGATTTTTACTCACTTGTTGTTAATAACACGATTTGGAGAGGAGATTGAAGATGGGGTTTCTTTATCTGCCCTCACAACACGACGATCTATTCTAGATTTGATTCTCTTTCTACTAACACCATCAGGTTTCTCTGAAACTTCTTCATCTTTTATCTTAAAACATCTTAGCCTCTTTGTATTTCCCCACTGTAATGGAAATTCTGGTTCAAGAACTCTACTGAATGTTGTTACTCTTTGATTTCTACCTTCTTCTTTCTCCATATCTGCCATTAAAATACAACAATCTCATTAAAAATCCAAACTTTTTTTTGGAGATGTACATGAACATAAGAAAAATCAACCAAAAAAATAACTTGTTTTTGTTCAAAGACTTTGTTTACCTCAAGATCTAAGCCTTTGAAACAACAAATCCAAAGCAAAATCCTTAAAAATCAACCTGCAATTCCAAAAACATGAATTTTATCATCAAAAATCCAAATACATATACTAAATCAATTTGAGCAATCAGAAACAAAATACAATGCAAAAGAAGAAAGACATACAGAAATAAAACTCCATTCACAGAGCAAAAACCAAAGATAACGAGTAATTTTGAGGATGAAACTGAGATGATTTTTGTAATTAGATTAAATCTTTTGTTAAGCTACTGCTAACAATTTTTCTTCTCTAATCAATGACTATTTCCCTCTCTCTCTCTGTTTCTCAGGAAATTCTGTGTTATTTGAGTTGTTGTTCCTCTTCTTCTCTTCTGAAAAATGGTGCCTTTTTTTTCTTCTGTATCTATATTACCCACTTTTCCTCCCATTTACTACTGCTTTCATATAAATATATACAATAACTGTGCAAGGATGATCGTTGATTATAATCTACGGTCATAATCTACTCCCTCCAACAATACCTCCTTGATTAAACAGCGGAGGTACAACCTTTACCTCGTTATGGCCTTCGGCCTTGTGCGCTTTTTATCTTCCCTTTCGTATCAAAACCTAATCACATCTGCCGGGCGTTAGGTTACACGCCGCACATCACAATACTCCTATTAACGCGCGCGTTACAGTCCCAAGACTATCAACATCGATGTAAGAAAGGCCCAACAAAACAAATGATACAAAAAAAACCCAAAAAATCCGAACTGTCTGAAATACTCCTTGTTTTTCCAGCCTAAAACTAACAGAACAAGTTTCCCTACTCATTTCATCGATTTCATCGTTATCTTCTTCTAGTTTTCTTTCCTAGTCTCTGAAACATAAGAAAAAATCAGATCTATCTTCATCAGTAGCGAAAATCATCCTCCAATTTTCGATTTTCCCTTATTCTCTTCTTCAATACTTACTTACTTCAACCAATGAAACCAATTCTGACCTAAATCGTCTCAATTTTTTGACCTAAATCTTCTTAAACAACTAAATGGTGAAGAAGCAAACTCAACATGAAAAAAAGAGAGATGAAAAGTTAAAGAAAACAGTGAAAAAAACTCCAAAAGGTAAGAATCGTACGGTGTTAATTTTTTTGGTCTTTTTTTGATGAAATAAACATGAGCGTAGCCATTAATTAGGTTGATGCTTCATTTATTTATTTTTAAATTGAATGTGAAACAAAGATTATTAGGTTTAATCTTTCTTGATTTTTTGGGTTTTCTGTTAGGTTTAGGTTTAATCTGGTAAACTGATCAGTGTCACTCCATTAATTAGGATTAGGTTTCATTTTTTTCAACTGAATGTGAAACCATTCAATTTTAAAAAATTCTGTTGGTGTGTTTTATTTCTTGTTTTTCTGATGAAACCAGATCATCATTTTCACTTGTGGTTTATATATGCTTAACCATTTTCTGTTGGTGTGTTATATTGTCTTCAATTTTTGATGAAACCATATTTGGTTTCACCATCTGCACTTATGGTTACATATTTCTGTTGCGCGTGTTTTCTGTTGGGTGTGTTTACTTGATTTGCTTGATGTAACCAGATTTGGTTTCATCATTTTCACTTGTGGTTTATATATGCTTAACCATTTTCTGTTGGTGTGTTATATTGTCTTCAATTTTTTTGATGAAACCATATTTGGTTTCACCATCTGCACTTATGGTTACATATTTCTGTTGCGTGTGTTTACTTGATGTTTGCTTGATGTAGCCAGATTTGGTTTCACCATTTTCAATTATGGTTTCATCATTTTTTAGTTATGGTTTCATCATTTTGTTGGTGCTTATGGTTTACTTTTGGTTTCACAACAGGGAGAAAAAGAGAAATATAGCCATATAGATGCTCGTTGCATCATTTGTGCGCGGAAACATTAAAGGCTTTGATACAAAAGAAGGGACAACATATGCAGGCTATTTTTTCATCTCCATTTTGGCGCTTTTTCGAACCTTTGTATGAAAATTTATTGAAAGAAGATGAGTTAAATAAAAAGACGAAAGCCGTCAAGATGATTAACAAGAAAATGTGCAGAATGTGAGACCAAAGTTGGCCTGTAAGATCCTCCTTGACAAAAGAGAATAATACTCGCATGTTATGCCTAAAATACAGTTCTTTTGGCAGATTCAGTTTTTGTTGAAGTTTAAACTACTTGTAAAATAGTTATCGACCGATTGTAAAGTTGACAAATTACAGTTTCTGTAAAAAAAAGATTTAATTGATTTCAGTTAGTAGTCCCCTACAGCTTATGTCTACAGAATATGATGTCTAATTTTGTTGGGAACATTGGTTGTCACTGAAAAACCGGGACAAATTTTCACTAATTCACTATGTTGTAACACTTGATAAGCGTGTAAGCAGATCTTCAAAATTCATAAATGGTGTATCATATATCTGCAACACCTGATCGCTGCCGTAGGCGTCAAAAAATAATTACACTTTCTTACAACTCAAAATATATTATGAAGCAAGGGTAAGAAATGATCGTTCCCACAAAGAGGTCTAGGTTGTCAATATGTTTTCGTATCTTAAGCAAACAATGGGGGGATGTTTTGTTTTTATGAAACTAAAAATAAAATAAAAGCAAACAAGGAAATGAACAAGCAAATCAATAAGATGAGAATATTGGTTAAGGATTTCGTTTCATTCACTAACATGTTCTTGTCTTAATAACTAGAATTGATATTTAATCTCTCATTATCGAAAGCCCTAAGATACCTAGTCGAAAGAATATCCCGCAATCTCCTGATTTCATCACACATACATGTAAAACGATGCAAATATGAATTCTACCAAAAGAATAACCTAACGCCTTGCGCTAATCAAGTTCAATTCTCATGGAGCATTAAGATTCATGAAATTAGGCTAATCATTGCAATTGAAATACATTGCGCAAACAATTCGAGCAAAGGTCACGACTCACATATGATTACAAGGATATATCACTATAAGCTATAACCATATTTATGCTACTTGTGTTCGAGGATATCGCTCGATGATAAACCCTAAACTAGCAATAGATGTGATTACAAGTTCTACCAATTTGCAACTTGACAAAACAAACAATCCATCATGTTATAATACGTCAATCATATAACTATATTTCCAGAGAATCATGAACGATAATTATGAGACAAAACTAATTCATTAAACCCAAAATCATGTTATGTGAAATCCAACTATTACATAACCAATAATAAAATTAAGTACTCATGCTCAAGGAGTTCATAACAAGAAGAAAGAGAAAAGTTTTCATGTTGTAAACCCTAGAAAACAAGTAGAACCGTCCCTAATCGAGATATCTAGGTTTAGAGAAAGACTTTTCTATTCATATGCTTCTCCAATTCCCAAAAGGATACTCTTTTCTCAAAACTCATCTCCAAATGGTCCACCAAGCCCATGTGTGAAAACGCCCCTTCTGGAAAATCTGGGTCCAAAAGTGGGTCGCCGGATTGCCGACGTCATGACCGGAATCCGGTCGCCGTCGTCGGGAACCGGTCACCAGAAAACTATCTCGGCCATCTGAGATATCTGAAACCGTCAGCAGGAAAATATCTACTTCCCGGCAACTCATCTCTGCTTCTCTATAGTTCATACATTCACAAAAACCACCTAACCCAAATTCTTATTTCTTGCGAAAACGTGCCCAAAAACGTGACTCGTAGCTCATATGTCCCGCGGCCATTTATTTCATCCAACACGTTCTTCCTTTATGATTGACTGAAACATTACGATCCCCACTTTCGGTTCAGAAATCCGATGATCAGAACTGGTACCACCATCTCGCCATTCTCGCTGCGTTTCGGCACAATTTCTGCAGTTCTGTAACATAACCAATTCAACACACAGCTTCATTCATCACTGCCTCAAACTCACTGCAAACAGCACCTGTCCCTGCAGTGTATACTCATTTGTGCCTTCATTCGACGGTTTAATTCATTCATTCTTCCAGCGGATTAAAATTTCAGTTCCAGACACAACAATTGTGGCATCACTTTTAGCACATTGCACCACTTGATTCACTGCCTCCATTCCTGCAACCTAAACATACATTCTACTGCTTCAGTTCAGCCATTCCATTCCATTCTCATCCTCAAACTCTGTTGATGCATCTGCAACAATTATACCATCCATCACCTACATCTGACTTGCAAACCTGCACTTCAGTTCAGGCAACAATACACAGCAACCAACTTGAACCATTCTCTACAGCTGCACAACTACTCCAATATCTTAGCTCAAAGCCTAACCCCATTCCATTGCTACCGCTAGTTCCCTGTAATCCATAGACAATACAGTGCAATCACCACATCCAATACTAGTCTCAGCTGTAGCACATCCATTCCCGCAACAGACTTCTTCAGGTCCATTTCCTCATCAGTACAAATCCACAGCTCAAACTGCGACTGCATTCATTTAAGATCACCACTGCAGCACCCAACTGAGCTGTAAGCTCTAGCATTTCCACTTCAGGCAGCAACATGCCATTGTCTCACAACCCAGATGAACTTCCCCTTACTTTATTACAGCTTCAATATCATTTCCTCCGTCTTGTAATCATTCTCACTGGCAAACACCATACAGACAACACCTCCAAATTCAGATTCGAGCAATTTCAATTCACCATCAACATTTCCTTAAGTCTTGCACTGCACCATCCACCACCATATGCATCTTCTTCTACATACCAACACCCTGAATCCATCTCAGACCCATCCATGTTTAACCCTTGTTTCTCACCTCTGTGACATCAAATCCCATCATCAATTTCTGCTCAAATTCATCACAGAACCAAAACCGTTTTCATTGATCTACAATTTCAGCCACCAACAATCCCTTAATTCGTGACCAACCCATTATTCTCTTCAATTGACAGAACCCAATCTTCATTTCATCTCAAGAACTTCATTTCTCAATTTCAGTTTCAAAGACCCATCTTCATCTTTTCTTCACAGTATCAATGTCCATCGATTTAACAGCATCATCTCATAATTTCTTCATCATCTCTCAATTTCTCTATCAGCTTCTCGATTGCAATCTTTAGCAGCAACTGCTGCTTTTCTTCTCAATTTCAGGTCTGCTAATGATTTGGGGGAAAGAAGAGAAAATGATTTCTCAAAGTTAGGTTTAGGGTATAATAGTTGGGTCCGGACCTGGGCGTTAATATGGGCCGCCCATTGACTCCCCCATCTAGCTACATAGGTGCCATGAGTATCTAACCGGGTGTCTTTAACACTTAAATGGGTTTCCCCTTATCCTTAGCTGAGCTGTCTTTAATTACTCTCCAAAAGAGAGTCGCCCCATAACCTTGACTCGGCTCCCAATATTGTTGGCGTGTGAAATGACCATTTTGCGCTTATTGCTCAATTTAGGATGATTTCTTCTTCTTTTCCTCCGTATGACTCCAGAGTACCTAATAACTCAAAAACAAACGTAAAATTCACAATTCACAAGAAAACATAGCAAAGAAAGCATAAATACTAGATATAAAATTAAGTGTTCTAGACACCTATCAAATTCTCCCACACTTAGACTTTGCCAGTCCTCGAGCAAATTAAATAAAACAAATTCTAAAACATACATACAACTTCGTGTCATCGAGGCTACGGTCACACTTAACACGTATAACAAGCCTTTAAACCCCTAGGTGTCCCTAGTGGACGAGTTATAGTCTCGTGAAGGTTTACTAGAGATACACCCACAAAACCTACTTTTCCAACTTACTAGTTCTCCGAAATGATAGCATCCAACGCGCTAAGAAGACATAGAAATTCTGCACACTAGTCATAAGAAGTTAGACACATAAATGAACACAATCTCATCCTTAAAAGTTGAGAGAGAAATAACCATCCCTTATCGAAAGAAATCCGGGTTCGAAGTGATCAAAAGTCTCGACTCTGCCTCACAAGAAAGGGTTTTATGAAGTTGCTCTCAATAATAAATAGCTCTTTATGGGTCACACATGTGTCCAGGTAGGAATGAAGAGAGAATCCTGTGACACCTTGAATGGTAGGAAGGAAAAAACGCTCCGAATTGTTTTGAAAACCCACATCTTTTATTCATTTTGAAAACCCTTTTTTCTGATGATCTTTAAGAAAGGAAATCAACCACTTAACGAAGGTGGGAATATGCTTACTTACCTCGTTATCCGTTCGACGTGCAGCTAGCACCACTCTCACAGTATCCATAGAAACGTCTTCGGTCTTCAATCGGTGTCTTCATCTTCGTCTTCGGTCTTCAACTGTCGATGATAACTCTTGAACTTCGTAGAATCTTGACAATGTGATTCTTTCCTCTAATTCCTTGTTGCTTGAAACTTCACTATAGATATTCCTTCTTTCCATATGCTTTATTGAAACAATAAAACTAAAAACAAACCAAAATATAATACAACACATTTTCTTGTATCTTTCTTCTTCTTTTTTTTTTTCTTTTTTTTTTCCTTTT